>NC_088870.1:2088300-2227440 GCF_032884065.1 Artemia franciscana | reverse complement strand
GCAAGGGTCAAAGTTCCTGATGAGTTTGTTGTGCAGAAGAATTCTAATGCCAATCCGCCAACTTTACTGCTTCCTCTTTATGACATGTTTGGTGAAGCTGAATCTATTTCTCAGAGTGATTATGAATATCTGCAGAGGGCTTGGCCTCGTCTAGTTACATGGTACAGAACAGTAATTTTATTTTAAACGATAATAGAACTACAATGTGAAATATAGATTTTAAGAACAAGTTTCGTGTGCATATGTGAGAGAAAATTTATTTTCTCTCAATAAATTAAATTTACTGAAACCATTAAAAAGAAAATTAAACAAGAGCAACCAATAAAAAGAGACAAAAAAGATCTACTTTTTAAGCTCCCGATTATCTAGTATATTTGGACCTCGTTAGCGAACAAATAAACGTTCAATGGGGACAAGTTCATTTTTGAGACAGTGAAATACTTTGATATTTCTGCTGATGACGATTGCTGTATATGTGGTCGAAATATCCAGGCTTTTGTATCGGTTTCACTGTCTAATAAAGGGACTTAACCCCCTTTGAACATTTATTTGTTCGTCATAGAAAGGCAGTGTGGTCTTGGGAAAAATATCTAATCTAAGGTATTAAATTATTACCTTAATTAATGCTAATTAATACTTAATTAATGATGAAATTAATACTAAGGTATGTCGAAAAAAATGTCTCATTACCGGGTTTTCCCTACCACACACGAAGGTACTTCTCATTGAGCATTGAAAGCATCTAATTTCGACATCTAATGCTTTTATTGGCACGTACAAATTGTGTTTTAACTGCCATCTAGTAGCTAGCCTTTATTGCAGTAGCCCTCCTTCGTATCTTATTTATTGTCTCATTTTAGAAAATGCTCAGACAATCAGACCACCAAAAAATCCGTTCATTTTTTTCTTTTTCTAAAATATAAACTACGTGCACCACGTTGGTACAGAAAAACACAATTAGTTCGAAAATGCAGAATTACGGACATTCTACTAATTTTATCTCAAATTATTTCAAAATATAACAAATAAAGCTGGTTATCAAGTAGGGCCATTTCTAGTGCTTTTTTTCATATAAAAAAAACAAGTTTTTTCTAACTGAAAGCAAGGAGCGACATTAAAACTTAAGACGAACAGAAATTACTCCGTATATGAAAGGGACTGTTCCCTCCCCAACGCCCCACTCTCTTCGCTAAAGTTTTACTCTTTCTCTCAAATTTACTTTTTAAAACAGTGAAGAACTTTAGCGTAAAGAGCGGCGCGTTGAGGAGGGAACAGTCCCTTTCATATACGAAGTAATTTCTGTTTGTTTTAAGTTTTAATGTCGCTCCTTGCTTTCAGTTAAAAAAAAACTTTTTTTTATTTAATTTCTGAACGTTTTTGAATTGATGCATGTTTTGATTTTGACTCTCCGCACATGAATACTTAGAACGAAATTTGCATTTTTTTGGCTAAATAGCTTTTTCTTAGTTTTGATCAGACGATTTTGAGAAAAAAGGAGTGGGAGAGGAGGCTTCCCTCAATCTTTTGTTTACTTAAAAAGGCAACTAGAACTTTTAATTTTTTATGAACGTTTTTATTAATAACAAATATACGTAACTTCCGAATTAACTTTCGTAATGAATTTCTATACTCGTATATTTTTATTACGTATATGAGGGGCTTTGTCCCCTCTTATCACCTTGCTCTTTATACTAAAGCTTAAATTTTGTCCCAATTCTTTAAGAATGACCCCTGAATCACAAAGGCCGTAGAACAAATAGTTGAAATTACTGAAAATACTTTAGCGTAAAGAGCAGGTATTTAAGAGGAGATGAACCCCTCATATGCGTAATAATTTCCGTTTGTTTTCTTTTCATTCTGTTCCTTACTTTCAGTTGAAAAAAACTTTTGCATATTTATCTTTTCATTGTTTTTTGTGTTAAATAATATTAGAAAATCCTGCGCCCCTTCATGGAAATTCTCTTCTCCCATGACTAATTCCTCCATGGAAAGATCCTTCCACGTAACCTCCTCCTCTCAACCCCCTCTCTATCCAAGAAAAAAATCCCCTGAAAACGTCTGTACACTTCCCAATAACCATTACTATATGTAAACACTGGTCAAAGTTTGTAACTTGTAGCTTCTCCCCCGGGGACTGTGAGGGAATAAGTCGTCACCAAAGACATAGTTATTAGATTTTTCGACTATGCTGAACAAAATGGATATCTCATAGTTTTGACCTGTTGACTTTGGGGAAAAAATGAGCGTGGGAGGGGGTCTAGGTGCCTTCAATTTTTTGGTCACTTAAAAAGGGCACTAGAACTTCTTAGAATGAGCAATCTTACAATATTCTAGGGCCACTGGGTCGATAAAATCACCCCTGGGGAATTCCACATTTTTGTAGATAGGAGCTTGAAAATTCTACAGTAGGGTTCTCTGATACGCTAAATGCGATGGTGTGATTTTCGTGAAGATTCTATGAAAAATAGATATTTAAAATCCGCATAAAAATTCAATTCTTTTGATGTATCTATTAGTATCGAAATCCCATTTTTTAAAGTTTCGTTTACTATTGAGCCGGATCGCTCCTTACTACAGTTCGTTACCACGAACTGTTTGATTCTACTTTATTAAACAGTAAAAAAAAACTTTAGCGTAAAGAGCGGGGCGTTGAGAAGGGAACAGCCCTTTTCATACACGGAGTAATTTCTGTTCGTTTTAAGTTTTAATGTCGCTCCTTACTTTCAGTAAAAAAAAAGGTTTTTTTTTTATTTAATTTCTGAACGTTTTTGAATTAATGCAAGTTTGATTTTGGCTCTCCGCACATAAATTATTAAAATGAAATTTGCATACTAATTCTTTTTTTTTGGCTAATTTTCTCTTAGTTTTGATCAGACGATTTTGAGAAATAACTGGTGGGTAAGGAGGCCTAGTTGCCCTCCAATTTTTTGGCTACTTAAAAAGGCAACTAGAACTTTTAATTTTTAACGAACGTTTTTATTAGTAAAAAATATACGTAACTTAAGAATTAACTTACGTAACAAACTTCTATATTCTTATATTTTTATTATGTATATGAGGGGGTTCTTACCCTCTTTAATACCTCGCTCTTTACGCTAAATCTTAAGTTTTGTCCCAATTCTTTAAGAATGACCCCTGAATCAGAATGGCCGTAGAATAAACTATTGAAATTACTAAAAATACTTCACCATTAAGAGGCGAAGTATCTAGGAAGAGAAGAACCCCTCATATGCGTAATAATCTCTGTTCATTTTAAGTTTTAATGCTACTCCTGACTTTCAATTGAAAAAACTTCTTCATGTTTATTTTTTCATTGTCTTTTTTTATAGTAATGCTAGAAAATCCTGCGCCCTTTTCATTGAATTTCTCTTTCCCCATGACAAATTCCTCCAAGGAAAGATCCTCCCACATAGCCCCCTCCCTTCATGCCCCCCCCCCCCTAAACAAAAAAATCCACCTGAAAACGTCTGTACACTTCCCAATAACCATTACTGTATGTAAACACTGGTCAAAGTGTTGTAACTCGCAGCCCCTCCCCCGGGGACTGTGGGGGAGTAAGTCATCCCAAAAGACATAGTTATTATGGTTTTCGACTATGCAGAACAAAATGGCTATCTCAAAATTTTGATCCGTTGACCTTGGAAAACATGAGCGTTGGAGGGGGCCTAGGTGCCCTCCAATTTTTTGGTCACTTAAAAAGGGAACTAGAACTTTTCAATTCCGTTATAATGAGCCCTCTTGCGACATCCTAGGACCACTTGGTCGATACGATGACCCCTGGGGAAAAGAAGAAGAAAAAAAAAAAAGAAAACAAATAAACACGCACCCGTGATCTGTCTTCGGCAAAAAATACGAAATTCCACATTTTTGTAGATAGGAGCTTGAAATTTTGCTATAGGGTTCTCTGATACGCTGAATGCGATGGAGGGATTTTCGTTAAGATTCTATGACTTATGGGGTGTTTCTCCCTGTTTTCCAAAATAAGGAGAATTTTCTCAGGCTCGTAACTTTTGATGACAAAGACTAAATTTGATGAAACTTATATATCTAAAATCAGCATAAAAATCCAATTCTTTTGATGTATCTTTTAGCATCAAAACTCTGTTTTTTAGAGTTTCGTTTACTATTGAGCCGGGTCGCTCCTTACTATAGTTCGTTACCAAAAACTGTTTGATAAACATAATTAAACGCGGATTAGCATAGAAAAGTGAATAATCATTCCCGTCATCATCTGTTAGCTTCTCGCTTGTAAGTCAGAATCTAGAGCCGTGATTCCTAACGTGGGATGCAGGCACCATCAGTGGGACTGGTGGGTCATATGCCTAGAGCCTTAATTTTGAAAAAAAACACATTTATGTGGATGATTTCACATTCATATGTATTTAAAGAGCAAAAAATGATAGATGATAGTAGTGCAATGACATTATATATTGTAAAAAAACATATTGTATTCAGACAATATTTTTCATTAGTATAAAATATGCCTATATGATGATCTAATAAGATACCAAGTTAATTGCCTTTAAGCTTCCTCCAGGTGAATACACGTAAAGTTTTAGTTAACCTAATTTAAATATCACGAGAGAAATGACCTTTCAACAAGTGAAATGACATTTTTATACAATAATAGAATGGGTCTATGCCATATTTGCCTCTGACTCACTCTATCTGTCTTGGCTTTTTCTACAGTCAGCTACGGCTTGATGCCCCCTCTACCGACTTGATTTTGATTCAAAACAAACGGATGCAAAAGCAATGCAGTATTTCATCCCCTAGTTCTAAGACTATTTACCTTAATTCTGCCCTAGGAATGACGACTGGATGATAGACTTATCTATCAGAAGGGAAATGACATCATTTTTATACAATCCTGAAATGGGCTTATGCCGTAATTGCCTCTCACTCACTCGGACTATCTGTTTTGGCTGTTTCTCCAATTAGCCATGGCTTGATGCTCTCCCCTTCCAACTACTTGATTATAATTCAAAATCGATGGGACGACCTAAGAAGGACGTATGTACGAATGGGGGATAGACTTATCTATCAACTAGCGAAATGATATCGTTTTTGTACAATACTAAAAAGGGCTTATGCCATACTTGCCTCTCGCTCATTCAGACTATCCGTCTTGGCTTTTTCTACAATTAGCCATGGCTTCATTCCCCCTCCCCCAATACTTGATTTTAGTTCAAAATCAATGGACAATACCCCCAACAGCTAAGGGATGAAAGATTGTATTGTATTTCCGTTGATTTTAAATTAAAATCAAGTAGTTGGGGGGGGGGGCACCAAGCCATGGCTAATTGTAGAAAAAGCCAAGACAGGGGCATCAGGATTTTAGAAACGTCTCGGTAGGGCATGGCCCAAAATTAGTTGGGAACCAATGGTCTAGTGTGTGCAATATACAAATTTACTATTTTTCGCTGCTTATTCAAGTGCAGTTTCGGTTGTTGGATGCTAAGTCTTGTTATTTTCTTTTCGGTTTTATTTTTATGTCCCGTTGTGTGTATAACGCTGTTTCACTTTGTTTCTTTTCTCGATTTTATTTGTTTTGTTTCCTGTTGTGTACAGTACTTACTGTAATGCTTATGTTTTAATAAATAGATAGATAAGTCAAGAAACAATCTACAGCGGCATATAATATCAGACACCCCTCCCTAAGAGAGTTAATATTGATGCTATTCGGCCAAGGAGCCTCAATTATTTATCAGATAAATAATTATATATTTATTTTGTTCTTTCATAATTCCTTCTAATATTATTCCTTCCTTTTTCCTTAAAGTCATTATGCTAGAGACTTATTGTCCCCAGCAGAAATTTCAATTTGAAAAGAAAATTATTTTTTATAGGATCGTAAAAATTTGCTGAGAACTCGTTGTTCGAGAAAGTTTAGGTGCATTTAACTACTTAACTATTAACGCTTGGAATTTTTTGTTTTCAAACAGGTCATGGCTGTAAATAAGGAGTGATCCGGCTCAATAGTAACCAAAACTCAAAAACGAAATTTTGATACCAATGGATACATTAAAAGAATCGGTATTTTTATGCTGATTTCAAATATATAAGTTTCATCAAGTTTAGTCTTACCAATCAAAAGTTACGAGGGTGGAAAAATTTGCCTTTTTTTAAAAAAAGGGGAAAAACCCCCTAAAAGTTATGGAATCTTAATGAAAATCAAACCGTCAGATTCAGCGTGTCATAAAACCTTCCTATGGAAGTTTCTAGCTTCTATCTGCAAAATGTAGATTTTTGTATTTTTGCCAGAGATCACGGATGCGTGTTTATTTGTTTTTGTTTCTTTCCCCAAGGATGATCCTATCGACCCAATGGCCCTAGAGTATCGTGAGAGGGATGATTCGAACGGAAATTGAAATTTCTAGTCCCCTTTTTAAGTGACCAAAAAATTGGAGGGCAACTAGTCTCCCTCCTACGCTTATTTTTTTCCCAAACTCACATGATAAAAATTTTGAGATAGCGATTTTGTTCAGCACACTCTAAAGATCTAATAACTATGTCTTTGAAGATGACTAAATCCCCCACACTCCCCGGGCTGCGAGTTATGATTTTTGCCCATTGTTTACATATAGTAGTGGTTATTGGTAAGAGTACAGACAGTTTTCTGGTGGGGGAAGGGGTCGAGGGTCGCGTGGAAGATCTTTCCATGGGGAAACGGAATTATCTACGCTGGATTTCCCAGCATTATTTTAAAAACCATCAGAAGTTAAATTAAAAAAACATCTTTTTCAACTGAAAGTAAGGAGTAACATTAAAACTTAAAACGAACAGAAATTATTGCGTATATGAGGAAGTCTGCCCCCTAGTCAATACTTCGCTCTTAAGCTAAAGTTTTTTTTTGGTACTTTCAAAATAATTATGTATTCTAATTAAAAGGCCTTTGTGATCCAGGGGTCATTCTTACAGAATTGGAACAACATTCGAACTTTATCGTAAAGAGCGAAGTATTGACGAGGGGGTGAAGTTTATTTGTCATTGTCTCGTTTTTTCAAGTTAAAGTATATTTTTTTTTAGGTATGACTGGTTCAACACAACTCAAGTAGGACGTGAACCTAGTACTTATTACTGGCAAGGTCGTGACCCCACAACAAAAAGAGAGCTCAATCCAAAAAGTTTCTCTTCTGGCTTGGATGATTATCCTAGGGCTTCACATCCAACAGATGATGAACGCCATCTAGATCTTCGCTGTTGGATGACTTTAGCCTCCAAGTTGATGAGCCGTATTTCAGAGCTAATTGGCAAAGATGGCCAGAAGTATGTAGAAACCTGGCAGTATTTAGCTGATAATAAGCTATTGGATAAAGTTCATTGGTCAACTAAGAGTAAACGGTTTGCTGATTATGGCCTACATTCCACTAGTGTTAAGCTAAAAAGGCCAAAGACCGAACCAGGTATGTCAAGGCCAGAAATGATTCGGGAAGTGCTAACTCCCCCTACATTAGGTTTTGTTGATGATACGTTTGGCTATGTTAGCCTTTTCCCTCTTTTCACACATATCCTTAGTCCCAGCTCACAAAAACTGGGAAAGATTTTAGATGATCTCAAAAATCCAAATTTACTATGGACAAAATATGGACTTCGATCTCTTGCAAAAAATTCGCCTTTATATGACAAACGAAACACGGAACATGATCCTCCTTATTGGAGAGGTGCCATATGGATCAATATGAATTACCTTACTCTCAAGGCCCTCCACCATTATTCCAATCTAGAAGGACCCTATCAAATCAAGGCCAAAGTGATACATAATGAACTTAAAGAAAATTTGATTACCAATCTAATAAAAGAGTATTATAAGACAGGGTATATCTGGGAGCAGTACAGTGATAAAAGTGGGGAGGGCATGGGATGCCGACCGTTTACTGGGTGGTCCTCATTAATTGTCCTTATTATGGCAGATATATACTAAAAAGCGAAGTACTATGCTCTGCATCACTTAATGATGAAAATAAACCTATAATTGACTAATTTTTCTGACGAATCCCAATGACACTCCTTTTGTTGAAGTAACTGATTGCTTAGCTGAAGGTGTTGAATTCGTTCGTAAAGTTCTCTTAGTAGAAATGTTTCTTGAATAAGGTTTTACCTTGTTTCTCTTTTTTTTCTTTTTTTTAGAACCTCATTGGATGATATAACGCAAAACAATGGAAATCTTACGTCTGCAGATTTGAACGTTAAATTGTAAGCCTTTTTTCAAGGAAACAATTTTACTTTTTTTTCTATATTTAAAAACAAAATGTAGGCCATTTTCCGTGAAATGAAAATATTTCTTTTCATTTCACGGAAGTGAAATGAAAAGTTTTTAGACTTTGAAATGAAATGAAAAGTTTTTAGGAAGTGAAATGAAAGGTTTTTAGACTAAAAAACGAAACAGATTTTCAACAATTTTCGGAACATCACTTTTAAAGTGTTTTTATGGTCCTCTTTTCCTAGTCTTGTGATACAGTTTTATTTTCCTTGTATTGCTTCTATACTTTTATGTTGTCAAGTTTTGTCAAATAAATTTTGGAGTTAATTATTTTGTTATTCTGTATGGTTGTTTTAATCAGAACTGCAAGTAGTTATGCAGAAATTATTATCTTAGAGCTTCATAAGGCTTACATTTTGGATGTCAGTAGAATTCCCGAAGTATAGGCACAAGTGGGGGAACGTGGTGTGGTTTGCGTTATCCGACCACAAACAGGGGATAGAACCCAGTAGACGTACTTTGTCCAGGCGCTTCTCGATGCCGATTTGTATTAGTTTATTAGACCACAAACAGAAGACAGAATCCAGTAGTAGCACTTTTTGCAGCAGCCTCTCGATGCTGTGTCATGCTAGTTTATTGGACCAGAGACTGAAGATAGAACCCATTGGTCAAGCAGGTCAGAAGACAGAATCCAGTAGTAGCACTTTTTGCAGCAGCCTCTCGATGTTGTGTCGTGCTAGTTTATTGGACCAGAGACTGAAGATACAACCCATTAGTTAAGCAGCTTCTCGGTTCTGAGTTGCACTGGTTTATTCAATCCAGAGCGGTTCCTATGGTTGGTGGTGCCCGGGGAAAATTTAATTACTACGCCCCTCCCGACTCAAATATAAGCAAAAATCGAATCAAGATGGATAACCCCCCAGCCGCAGTAACCCTGCTACGGCGTCTGGGGCAACTGCCACGGCTTCCAGGGCAGCTATCCCAGTTACTGAAGATACAGCCCATTAGTTAAGCAGCTTCTCGGTTCTGAGTTGCACTGGTTTATTCAATCCAGAGTGGTTCCTATGGTTGGTGATGTCCTGGGAAAATTTAATTACAACGCCCCTCCCGACTCAAATATAAGCAAAAATCGAATCAAGATGGATAACCCCCCAGCCGCAGTAACCCTGACACGGCGTTCGGGGCAACTGCCACGGCTTCCAGGGCAGCTGTCCCAGTTACCAAGTTCCTTGGACGGGTCTGATTCGACCACTAGCTAAAGCCAGAAGCCAATAGAAGCGCTTGGACCTAGCAGCTCCTCGGTTTCGAGTGGGGCTGAACCGGCCTGAGTTTTGAGTAAAGTAAGCAAGCTCACAAAAGAATTTCGTTCTGTGTAAAGCAAAAATGAAGTATCATTTTTCAACAAAATTACGGATAAGATAAATCTTTGCTTCGACTAAACTTTTATTCATCAGATCACAAAGCAACATTTTTAAAAGCTTGTCATTAGGGCAATAAGTACTGTTAAGAAAAAAAAAAAAATTAAGACAGCATTGAAACTTACACTACTTAAGAGTTATATTATTCCCTTTTAAAACTAATCACGAATTCACCTTTATTGCAAGAATAGTCAAATTGCGGTTTAAAGACTTTTGTGTATTACAAATAGTAAAATGTTTTTCATTTTGACCCACATGATCAACTTACAATTTATAAAACCCTAGCTGGGATTTACGATATGCCACCTACAACGAATTTCAAAGTTAAATTTGAAATTATGAAAAACTTTGTCTAGCATACAGTTTTGTGTTTTTTTAAAGCAATTTCAGTTGGTCATTGAAAAATTTCCGATTGTGTTTAAAGCTTATGGAGACAGAATTTCGTTGCATAGCGCAATTAGCCAACTTTAAACTGAAGAATCGCAAGTTACTGATGATTCGACTTCCGAAAACTTAAATCTGGGAAAGGCTGAAATTTCTAGACCTAATTGCTTACAGTGATTAAACTTTTAGCTCTAAGAACGCAACCACCGAAAGTTTCAGGGGGAAACCGATCCCAACACATGGTGCCAATAGGAAAGGGGGCGACTGTCCATCCCTCCTAGATTTTTGTCACTTCCTCGGATTCTGGAAAATACCCCTTTTTTGGTATTTTGTTGGAAAATCGGAAACAATAAAATTGTCGCCCTCTAGATTAAAAAAAATACATTTACCCCCCCCCCCATCCCACACTTTCTTGAATTGATGCGCCTGTCCTAATAACAGGTTTTACCAACTACTACTTGATGGTTCCCAATTTTGATGGTCTATAAATTTCTCGTATGACATAGCTTCAAAACATCATTGTTTCAACTAATCGGTCCTTCAACTTCATTGTTTCAACTAATCGGTCCTTCAACTTCATTGTTTCAACTAATCGGTCCTTCAACTTCATTGTTTCAACTAATCGGTCCTAATCGGACGAATGCAAGACAAAGAAGTTGACAAAATGCAAATCAAGTTTGGATAAAATTCACTTCTTATGTGAAATTAGAACAAATAACATTAAATGTTAAAATGTAATAAAAAATCTTATACACAAAATAAAATTTTTACATCATTTTTATTTATTCTTTTTATGCAAGAATAACCTTCTTAAACATAATAAATACAATAATCTAATAGGTCTTTCATTTCCTCAAACCAAGTTATATTAAAGAATTTTTACCAGTTATAATTTTAATGAGGAATCTTAACTGTCAAATCATGTTTGCCATCTACTTATTATAATCTCTATCATTATACCACCAAATCTCTCAATCAGATGTTTTGCCTCTTTTAGTTCAAAAATAATGCATTCACACAACACGTACAGTACACTTTCATTCAATTTTTCATTTAATTTTTGGGCATATACTCTGCTTCCTTCCAATTTCCTTCCATTTTCTGTTTCCAAACAGAAAATTGTAATTTAAATAGGTTTTTCATCTTCTGGCCTCTTGGTTTAAACCAGCTTCTAAGTAAGAACGTCCCTTCAACTCTTTTCTACCAACCAACAACGCTTCAAACAAAACTGCTTTGGTTGGGGGGGAGGGGGGCAAGCTTCCGATTTTTAGCGGGGGCTTTTGTATGAGAGAAGGATTTAGTCCAGTTTTGATCTTACCTCAGTGGAATTTAAACCCAGCTACTATTTTTTTTAGTGTTTGTCTAGATTTTGCTTACTACTCCCTAAAAATCTTTTTTTAATTTTAAAATTAATTTTAAAATTAAGATTTTTTTTTAAAAAATTTAAAATTTTTAAGATTAAAAATTATAAAAAATTTAAGATTTTTTTTTAAAAAAAAAGATTTTTTTTTAAAAAATCTTTCTACTATATTGGTCACTTTGCGTATAAGGGGTGTAGAATACTTGTCCCGTACCGTCAGTCGCCAGACCATAGGGCGTATCTACAAAACAAGATTAGCTTCAAAGGTTATTGAAGTAATCTACGTAAACTATCAGTTTAAGAACTTCCCAAGTCTCAATTCGTTCTTATCCAAATGGCGCATCTGAAAGATGACACAACGGATTGTTTTGTTTTCAATCTAGCCTAAAACTCGGGTTTTGGAAGATACGCCTTTCGGTCTGTCCACCGACAATATATGATTCTCCTGTTTAGAGGACGTCAAATTTATTTAGACACAGGAAGCTTCCGTTGATCTGAGGGTCATTTTAGGGGAGGGGTGCGGTAAATGACGAGCTATTATTTATATTGCTACCAACGACTTTGAGGGAGGGACTGAGATCTCTTGACCCCCTACTATCGATATAATTATCAATTTTCCTTAGCTATGTGGTTCTGTGCTATAGTTTTGTAGGCATTTTATTTCTGTATATGGATCAAAAGCTTTGGATATAGTACTTTTATTGTACTTATAGCTCGTCAATGGTTGGATTATGTGACAGGTGTCGGATAACTTCATTACTAAATTCATCATGAGAAAAATTCTGATTCTTTTTCAAAAAAGATTGTGCAACATCACCTTCTAAAAAGGAATCCACAAAATATTCAGTCCACCACACACTCGGGTTAACTATACCCGTCAGAGGATCTGTCGGCAGAGGGCATGAAAAAACCCTTAGATCTGAATGATGTGAGTAGTGTCGATCTAGCTGTCGAAGATCGTCAATTTTGTGAGCTTCTTCACATAAATAACAATGGAAACTATCAATAAAACTCTCTCCATTTTCATCACGCCAAGATTTGGCTTTAAAAGCATCTAATAGTTTTTCATTTTGTACACGCTGGTCCATCTTGTGTTGGAGATGTTGGTTGTAAGCTTCGTCGTCTAAGTTTAAGGCATGTAAATAGTTGGCTAAAGATTTTGGGCTGTCAAAATCCGTAACAACAATGGCAGCATTTTCGTGGGGCAGCCATTTCTGAAAAAAAATCCTTAAACATAAAAACTTGATGTTAAAGACATGCTATTTAATTCAAAATTTAAATTACACGAGATTTATTGCTAAAAAAGGGGGATAATCAGTAGATATTCACGGCTCGTCTCCAGTGCCTAATTAAAATAAAGTTTAAAATAACCTGAGAGATAAAAACAAAATTGACAAATTATAAAATGTATAATTCACCGTTAACAAGCATGAGCTGCTTCTTTGTGCTTTTTTTGCGTTGTCGGAGCTTTTTTGTGTTGTCTGTGGAATCTTTCGTGTGGGTATATCTATACAAATAAAACTTGTTAACCTTTCATCATACTTTATGCGCTTAGCCAATGCCAAGGCAAGTGCCATTAGAAGTCTCTAGAGTTGGCAGAACATAGATGGTGGTGTAAAATACATAGCCTGAGAATTGGGGAAATATATACCCTTAGAGTTCTAAACACTCAAGAATATTAATATATAGCGTTCTGAAATACAACAGCTGAGAATAGGGACTATCCATACTACTACTACTAACAACTCACGGCGAAACCAAGCCGTTAATACCCATGGCTCGGGATTTACTCAATGGCCGCTTACGGTCGGGGCTCAAATGCTAACTATACATTCATATTGTGCCTATGATACGGTACTATCAGCAAAGTCACATGGGCTATGCTTTACGAAAAACCCTAAAAGACAACTCCGACCCTGTTATATTTATATTTTTCTTTTCAAACTCATTTTTGCTTATCCTACCGATCCTCCAATCCTCGAAAAACCCTCTCTATGGCGCACTGCCACACAACCATACTTCCCCGTATTCTCAATATCCAGTTAGCAATTATTCTTCAAAATTCCTACCCCTTACAATCCTCCAACTCCTACAATTACACACAAAGGGCTCCAAGTCCTCATTATACCCGTAAATCGGACAAAAACATTTACCCTCCGTGACCTAATCCTCCCCAAAATTCTTCCATCGTTGTCAAAGTTACATAAGGCTATACCTTACTGAAATAATTCAGTCTATATACTACTACTGCCACTAATAACTCACTGCAGCATCAAGCCGCCTGAGACCAACACAGCTACGCACGCTCCTCCTCCAACCTAATCTATTCAAGGCCTCCCTCTTTACGCCCTCCCAGGAAGTCCCATTTCCTTTAAATCTTTATTTATGACATCCTCCCTACCCAGACAAGGACGACCTGCTTTCCGTGTAGCCCCAGACGGTTGGCCAAAAAGGACAATCTTCGGTAATCTGTCATCCTTCATCCGTAGAACGTGGCCTAGCCATCTCAACCTTTCTTTCATTATAGCCCACGAAAGCGGGATTGAACCACATTTTTCGTACAACCTACTGTTTGCAATACGGTCAGTCAGCCGGGTACCCAGAACAATCCGTAGGCAATTTCTCTGGAAAACATCTAGAAAATTTTCATCTGCTTTTCGGAGCGCCCATGCTTCGGAGCCATATTTGACCGCTGTCATCACTGTAGCTTCCAATATTCTAATCCTGGTTTTCCTAATATTCAGCCTATATTTTACCGACGAACTCTTATTTTTAGGTGATATTCCTTCCCCATGCAATCTCAACAAAATACCAGGAGACGTCAAAGAGGTCTGGCTTGTCTACCATAACTGTGCCTCTTGCGCCTGCAATATTATCTGTACTTATCTTCTTTTTCATACCCACTGTTTCTAAGCTCTTCTAGAAACAATTCATTCTCCAAAATATTCCAAAACGTCCAAAAAACGCGGCGTACGGCGACTGTATGTTGGAACGAAAAAGGCGTATTGCTTCTGTAGTATAGCTGGGACCAATAATTAATGCAGTTTTCTACTGTGAGAATTTGCGATGCTACAGAAAGCAATTCAAAATAGAAGACAGACAAGCTGACTTCTGGAATTGTTCTGATATTGGCTGTCCTGAACGTGCTCGTAAAACCCAATGGCTCATTGAGCAACATTTTTGGACAATTTTGGACACCCATCAAATAGATGTAACTTAACATCTTTTCCCTGAACTGAAGAAGTTTTTTTTTACCGGAGGGTAGCGTGTCTAAACTGACAAGACCCAAAAAAGAAAAAGGCAAAATTCACTTCAAATCCTGAAGTGATTTGATGTCATCACTGAAGGTGATGACATCATGGTTGCAGCGATTGATGCAGCCTAGTAAAGTACGAGGTTCAGTTTTTTCAAAAAAAAATTGCCATTTGAACCTTATTCAGAACGATAACTACGATTGCGATTACTCTTATTGCTAAAAGTTTATTGCGAAAACAAAGTGATGAGTATTTATAGCCTGAGACCCCACAAAAAGTGTGTCGGATTGAAATCAGACAGCACCGTTGGAATAGCTCATTGTCGAAAATCCTATAGGAAAATTACAGGCCCCCATCTCGAAAAATACAGAAAATCACTTTTTTTTGCATTAGTAGTACTGATCTGTCCTCTTTTTTCTTATTTTATGAAGAGAAGGATCTGTTTACATTTATGAAAAATACCCCAATCCTGAAGGTGATTCTGCAGAGATAACACTACTTTTGGCAATCAATTCATCCTTTTTTTTACATTCGTTGTTTTCGTTTATAGCCAATCTCAGGTTAAAAAAAGAAAAAAACTAGTCTCATACCTAGGTTTCTTTCTTTTTTTTTTGATAAGAGCCCCGGGGTGACAAAATCCTAGAAATTTGTCAAGCTAGGTAAATAAAGCTTCTAGGTATAAAAAAAAGTCCCAAATTAGGCCAAGCCTATCTAAAAAACATCAAAAGAGTCCATTTTATATGTCGATTTCAAATATCACGTTCCTTGGTCCTCGCGTGCATACCTCGTGTGTAGAGAGATGTCGGCTTTTCAGGATAAGGAATTTAGAATTTTACTATCGTAATGAATACAAATAACGCAAGAAAGGAGAAAAATGTGCAAAAAAAAAGGCATAAAAATAACTATAGAATTTGTGAGCGACTTTTCAAAGGACGTTTACATACATCAGCTTAAACAAAAGAGGAGTAACTCCCTTTCACAAGTCCTTCTTAGACCCCTTCTTATCGTCCAACTCTTGGAACATTGAAAGGCACTAAAATGCTTCTGTGTTTATCATAAATTTCCAAATTTTTAATAATTTTTATAGTCCCCCTCATCTTTGCCTTCATTGGGTGAAAGTTATCATTTTCCCCTCTTTTAATTTTAAGCACTCATTCTCAGTAACTTATGGCTCTTACCATCCCCTTCAAAATGCTGGCCATCTTTCTTTTGGAATGTGGCCGAGTACTGAGGATTGGTCTAATTTTATAATTTGCATAATCTCGACGAAAAAATCACTACCTTTCACAAAAGGCTAAATGATAAATATCTAATGTTTTTCGGAAAAGCAGTTTTTCACAGAACAGTTTTCACAAACATACTGAGAAATTGGTTTTCCCCTATTTAGGTGATCTCTTCCTTAGATTTGCACTATTTCCTTTTCGTAATTTATTTATTTATTTTGTAGTCGGATTTATTTTTATTTTAGGCTCACTCAGAGGTCGTGATTCTCGTTTTTGGAAAATATTTACTAGCTCCTTAAAACTCCATCGTTGGTAATAGGCGTCATGTAGCGCTATGTAAGTATGGCACCATTGAGAAAACCGTTTATGGTAACTGAACCGTAAGTAAAGAGCAACCTTTGCCGGTAGTAACCTAAACTCTTTAGTACTGGTTCAAAATACGTAAAATATATACAGTCGAGTTTAAACTTTCAGCAGAGATTAAGTGTTAATTCATGTTTTACTGTCTTCCTTTTGTAGATATCGCTCAGACTGTGAATAAAGAGATGTGAATCGATGGTTGTTGAACTTTATAAGTCAGGAAATTTTTTCTTTGTGGTGGTTGTTTATCAACCGCTATCTGTAAATGCATAGGAATTTACTGATTTGCTGGGGCGGCAAATGGATAAGTTGTCAGGTTCAAATTGCTCTTACTTTGTTTTGGAGACTTCAATCTTGATCTATTTTCAGTAAATGTAAACTCGAGAGGAGATTTTTTAAAGGTTATGTCGGGTTGCGGTTTAAGACCGACAGCTAATATATGTAGTCGAGTGACTTTGCGCTGGGAATCACGTTTGGATAATATATTTGTTAACGTGAAGCATGATTTTGCTGATGTTATTTTGAATGATGTTCTGATCATTTTGGTGTTCTTGATGTTATGTTAAATGTTTGGTGTTCTTGATGTTATGTTGATGTTGATGTTAAAAATATATTTGTTAACGTGAAGCATGATTTTGCTGATGTTATTTTGAATGATGTTCTGATCATTTTGGTGTTCTTGATGTTATTAGAGAGTTTGATGTTCTTACAGCTATGAATATATCTATGAATACAGCTATGAATCACTACATAAAGCATATGAATACTATGAATCACTTTCGGATAATATATTTGTTAACGTGAAGCATGATTTTGCTGATGTTATTTTGAATGATGTTCTGATCATTTTGGTGTTCTTGATGTTATTAGAGAGTTTGATGTCCTTACAGCTATGAATATATCTATGAATACAGCTATGAATCACTACATAAAGCATATGAATACTATGAATCACTTTCGGATAATATATTTGTTAACGTGAAGCATGATTTTGCTGATGTTATCTTGAACGATGCTTCTGATCATTTTAGTGTTCTTAATGTTATTAGAGAGTTTGGTGTTCCTACAGCTATGAATATATCAGCACAAATTTCCGCATTGAAAATGGATGCTAAGGCTCTTAACATATTCAGAAGAAAATCAAAATTAACTCAACTTGATTTTTCACAAAGTAGTTATCTGCAAGTGAATGAAGTTTTCATTGTTGTATTTGGAAATAACTAAATTACTAAAAGAAAGTAATACAGTTATTCAGAAGTCGGCTTTTCATATTACTCCTAGAAAACCCTGGGTTATTAGAGGACTGATGAAGGCAATATCAAATCGAAGACTGCTTTATAAATATTCAGTAGTATCTCCTGAGACGAAACTGGAATATACTACCAGTTTGTACCAAAGGAAAGCGATGTATTTGCATATCTGAAACCTGTGACTGCTAGTGAATTGCATACCACATTGTGCAGCATGAAAAATAATGCTTCGGGTGCTGACTGGCTTTCGATGCGGGTACAAATAAAAACAAAAAATGAGGAAAATACCAAAAAAGGGGCAAAGAAAAAAAAACTAAAAGAAACGCGGAGAGTCAATGTGAAAAAACAAACCAACAAAAACAAAAATTAAACTTTGAACAAACATTCAATAAAAGCCAAAATTCGAAGAATTAAAACGAAAAATCTAAAATAGTAATAAATTCATACCCAAGGTTGCATATCCTTAACTAGTAAAGGAATGCGACAGAGATCACCATAATAACAATTGAATGCAATTACCTTAATGTTTGGTGCTCCCAAATAAATAGGCACAGTTCCTAATCGAATAGGTCTCCATAATTTCTCCGTGATGTAGTCATCAGTAACAGCGTTTTCAAAGGCAATTGCGAACTTGTATTTAGATATCAAGTCCAGAAACTGTGGCTCTTCCATCGAACCAGTAGGATTGCGAAGACTGAAATAAAAAGATATCAGTCAAAACAAAGATTAGCAAACACAGACAGTTCAGTTTGCAAGCGAACTAGATCATTTTTTGTCATCTTTAACGAATTTTAACAATATTTAAAAGCGTTTGGACACGGTATGTTGAAGCGCAAAACACATCCGAGCTCTTAAGTTCATATTATCGACCTGTGAAACTGACAACAAAAATAGGTTTGATTTAAGATAGACCTGTTTTTCAGAATCAGAGCATTAGCGTTGAAATATTATAGAAATTAAGCTTATTTTTCTTAGACCTTATCAGACAGAATGGATTATCATAGAAAGCTGGAAGAGGGTTCATTAGTTGTGAATAACGAATTTTAGTTTCTCTTTACGAGCCAAAACCAATCAAAAGGGCCGCTAATAGCCACAAACTCTCCCCGATGCTCACAAGGCACTGTGTCGGATTGCCAGTACAGACATTGTCATAATAATGCTCTCTATGTCATCAATCAATCAATCAATCAATTTATTAATACTAAAAAAAAACAATTACAAAACGTAAAGTAATTACGAAGCCCAAGAAGCTTTATCCACTAGCCTATTAGGATTGCTATACTGGAAAAAATAGTAACGGAGAAGATAAGCAAAATGCAAAGGGTCCAGTATTAAAGCGAACTATTTCAAAATATTAAACCCTAAAATCAAAAAACTATACATCCTAAAATTAGAAATATAATTAATACGTCCCAAAAATAATGAAGCATCCTCAGGTCTAGGTGGATATCCGATACCACAATGTTTAACATCCTATTCTGTTAATAACAAGGAGTTGAAACAGATAGTTTTTCAAAGTTTCTCATTTAAACTGCCTCTAAGCAAAGTTACTTTATCTGAAACAATACTTTTGAGGAGCTCTGATCAGGAGTAGGTCCAAAATATTTCTCAAGATTTTTATATGCTATTATCGGTGTTTTTAAAATCATAGTCAGTATCATATTTAATGTCATCTTTGATTTTAAAAAGATTCTTTAATAGCCTCTATAACTTTAGAATCAAAATTCCCAATTTGATTCCGTACTCTCCCATATTCTTTGCTGTATTCCTTAGGACAAAACCCCTTAAAATGATCCATACAATGGGGATAGAACGAAGCCCTGCCTAACTCATGATTTAATATGAAACCATGGATAAACCTCATTTCCAACCTTAACCGCAGCAATGTTATTCTCGTACATAGCACTAATCGGTTTAATGTGTTTATCTGGTATACCACACACGAATAGGACCTTCCTCAAAGCTCTTCTATCAGCTGAATTAAACACTTGGTCTTAGTCTACAAAACTGAGGACTAAAGAGACCTGATGACTCAGGCACTTTTCAATAACGAATCTAAGAGTGAAAATTTGATCGAAGCATCCTCTCCCCTTCCTAAGACCACACTGTTCCTCACTTAAAACTTTATCTTTGGCATCTAAAGATAAAATTTAGGCATGACAATTTTGTATCTACATCATAAAAAGACGGAGATTCAAAAACCCTGATCTTAGCTAGCTTTTTTAGTTAATGCCTGACAGAACCCAAAATCAGTATCAAACAGTTCGTGGTAACGAACTGTAGTAAGGAGCGACCCGGCTCAATAGTAACCAAAACTCTAAAAAATGGAATTTTGATACCAATAGCTACATCAAAAGAATCGCATTTTAATGCTGGTTTTAAATATATAAGTCTCATCAAGTTTAGTCTTACCCATCAAAAGTTACGAGCCTGAGAAAATTTGCGTTATTTTAGAAAATAGGGGGAAACGCCCCCTAAAAGTCATAGAATCTTAACGAAAATCACACCATCAGATTCAGCGTATCAGAGAACCCTACTGTAGAAGTTTCGAGCTCCTATCTACAAAAATGTGGAATTTTGCATTTTTTGCCAGAAGGCAGATCACGGATGCGTGTTTATTTTTTTTTTTTTTTTTTTTTTTTTTTTTTTTTTCCCAGGGGTGATCGTATCGACCCAGTTGTCCTAGAATGTTGCAAAAGGGCTCATTCTAACGGAAATGAAAAGTTCTAGTGCCCTTTTTAAGTGACCAAAAAAATTGGAGGGCACCTAGGCCCCCTCCCACGCTAATTATTTTCCCAAAGTCAACGGATCAAAATTCTGAGATAGCCATTTTATTCAGTGTAGTCGAAAAACCTTATAATTATGTCTTTGGGGACGACTTACTCCCCCACAGTCCCCGTGGGAGGGGCAACAAGTTACAAACTTTGACCTGTGCTTACATATAGTAATGGTTATTGGGAAGTATACAGGCGTTTTCAGGAGGATTTTTTTGGTTTGGGGGAGGGGTTGAGAAGAGGGGGATATGCTGGGGGAACTTTCCTTCGAGAATTTGTAATGGGAGAAGAAAATTTCCATGAAGGGAGAGCAGGATTTACTAGCATTATTTAAAAAAAAAACAATTAAAAAATAAAAGTGAAAAAGCTTTTTCAGCTGGAAGTAAGGAACAGCAATAAAACTTAAAACAAACAGAAATTATTACCCATATGAGGGGCTCACCTCCTTCTAATACCTCGCTCTTTACGCTAAAGTATTTTCGGTAATTTCAACTACTTATTCTACGGCTTTTGTGATTCAGGGGTTCATTCTTAATGAATTGGGATAAAATTTAAGCTTTAGTGTAAAGAGCGAGGTACTGACGATGGGGCGAATCCCCTCATATATGTAATAAAACATGAGAATACAAAAGTTCTTTACGTAAGCTAATTTATAAGTTACGTAAATCTTTTACCAATAAAAAGATTCGTAAAAAATTAAAAGTTCTAGTTGCCTTTTTAATTAACCAAAAAATCGGGGGGCAACTAGGCTTCGTCCCCCGCTCTTTTTTTCTCAAAATCATTCGATCAAAATTATGAGAAAGCCATTGAGCCAAAAAAAAATATGCAAATTTCGTTTTGATTATTCCTCTGCGGAGAGCCAAAATCATAACATGCATTGATTCAAAAACGTTCAGAAATTAAATAAAAAAAACAAGTTTTTTCAACTGAAAGTAAGGAGCGACATTAAAACTTAAAACGAACAGAAATTACTTCGTATATGAAAGAGGCTGCTTCCTCATCAACGCCCCGCTCTTTACGCTAAAGTTTTTTACTGTTTTAGAAAGAAGAATTGAGAGAAAGAGTCAAACTTTAGCGTAAAGAGCGGGGCGTTGATGAGGAAACAGCCTCTTTCATATACGAAGTAATTTCTGTACGTTTTAAGTTTTGATGTCACTCCTTACTTTCAGTTGAAAAAACTTGTTTTTTTTATTTAATAAGCAATAAGCCTGACTTAGCATCTTACTTTACGACAATTGTTTCTATTAAGTTTTATTCGATTTTTTTTTAATCTTCTTCTTAATTCATCGCTATTTTTTAGTCAATGATTTGCAATTTTGGAAAGATAAAATCTTAGTATTTAAATTTTATATTTTCATCCACGCGCCTGGGACTATACTCGTAATGCAATCCACAGAGACCCATTTTGGACCATTCAATTGTCTCATGAAAACGGTTATCTTGATATTTTCATCTGACGCAGAAACCAATGTCGTTGAATGCCTTCCGATCTATTACGACAAAGTTAACACTAGAACATTTAATTCACCATCAAACGAGCCCCCTTCCCCCCAACATTCTACTGATCATTTACTGTACACGACAAGGCAATGAAGAAAAACAATACATGAGACACATAACTCTTTACTATTTCAATGCTACTGCTTTGGTAACCATACAGAAGGATTAACTTGCTAATACTGGACTGGAGACACCATAATCATTATTTGCTATAGTACTTGGATTAAAATTAAAATTAGCAGTAACTAGAAAACAAGTTCCATTTAGAAGCTGCTAAAGTAGATAAATTTTATACGACGGATCGAGGATTTTTAGTAATAAAATGCTGTAATAAGGTAATGACTTGTGGCGTAATCTCTTTTATTAATTGAAAAGAGTGTTCTAGCTCTTTAAATAATCAAACAGTTCGTGGTAACGAACTATAGTAAGGAGCGACACGGCTCAATAGTAACCGAAACTCTAAAAAAATGGAAATTTGATATCAATAGTTACTTCAAAAGAATCGCATTTTAATGCTGATTTTAAATATATAATTTTCATCAAGTTTAGTCTTACCCATTAAAAGTTAAGAGCCTGAGAAAATTTGCCTTATTTTAGAAAATAGGGGGAAACAACCTCTAAAAGTCATATAATCTTAACAAAAATTACACCATCAGATTGAGCGTATCAGAGAACCCTACCTTACAGATCACGGATACGTCTTTATTAATATTAATTTATTATATTATACATTTATATATATATATTTATATATAATATATTTATATATACATTTATATATATTTTATATATATATATATATATATATATATATATATATATATATATATATATATATATATATATATATATATATATATTTATTATATATTTACTATATTAAATTATGATGACTTACCTTGTTGGTAGTGGTTTGTTGTTTAGACATTTGCCGTAAGAATCAATTGAAACAAATTTCATCAATTCTTTTACATATATATCTCGTTGTGATGGAGCATCACAAGCTGACTGAACGTATATAATGGACGCTAAACCTTCTTTTTTCGCTACAATACTCTTTTCCTGGGTAGATTTAAAATATGCCAAATCTGAAATAAATAGACTATGCAGTAAGTAAATAGGATACATAATTAACAGAGAAAACTATACCGATCCACTTGAGGCCGTCATAACTACACACACTCATTTTCCACCCTAACTTACTCAAAGATTCACTCTTTACTTCCTCCCATGAAGTCCCTTTCAATCCGTTTTCATGATTTCTTTCCACCCCATTCAGAAGCAACCTGCTTTTTGCTGGTCCAAGACGGATAGCAGACAAGCTCAATCTTTGACAAATTATTATCCTTCATCAGTAAATCTTTTCACTATAGCCCTAGCAAGGGGTTACGTTTTTTTCTATCCTCCTATATATTGACAAATATCTTCTGTTTTCCTTTTCTCATTGAAAAATACTTTTTGGGGCATTTCCATGAAAAAGCTACAAG
This sequence comes from Artemia franciscana, assembly GCF_032884065.1. NCBI lineage: Eukaryota > Metazoa > Arthropoda > Branchiopoda > Anostraca > Artemiidae > Artemia > Artemia franciscana. The sequence goes on along the minus strand of NC_088870.1, from coordinate 2,204,227 downwards.
ACTGCCCCTCCTCCTAAATTAAAAAAAAGTATTTTTAACTCCCTTTACATTTTCATGAATTGACACCCTGGCTTTTATTTTATCCCTTGGAATTTATCACAAAATTCCTTGTGATAAATTTTCTCTGAGCCTGTTCATTTTATTCAGTTGAATTGGACAATCAAAAGAAAGAGGGTTAATGTGAGAGCTAGATTGTAAGCTCAAATTTTAGTTTTTCTTTCGCTATCCTATAGTTTTTTAAATGTCTGAAAATACAAGGAATTTCTGTTCCAGGGGGAGAATTGTCTTGTTATGAAAGAGGTACATTTTAAACGGCCACTATAAAATCAAAACGTGGTATCTATGGAGGTAGGATACTTTTTGAGAATCTATTCCTTGTGTAACCTATTCTACGGCTTAGGGAATTGTGTTAAGACATGTCTGTATAAATTATAATCTTTGGAAGCAATAAATCTTTCTGTAATTTTGGTTTGAATCTGATTTTTCTTTTCGCCCCATTCAGAAACAGCCTGCTTTTTGTTTGGCTCCGGTTGGATGGCCAAAAAGAACTATCTTTGGCAGCCTGCCATTGTTTCATTGTTCTTTAAGGTTTGAGTGGTTTTAAAAGGAGTTTATCTTTTACGATTCCAGATTGCCAAGCGGATACATTGACATCTATTGAAACAAATAATATAATATATCTATAGCGATAGATACGGTAGCCCTAACTCCTGTTTCCAATGAACCAATGCAGGGAGACGAAAAGCCAACAATTGTGCGGCAACAATCTATAGGAAAGATTAAAACAGAAACTAAATCCATTGCACAACTATCGCCATCTGATCCAGAAAAACCACATCTCAGACGAAAAAAAATAATGCCATCTATTATGAATATTGGAATTCTGATACAGGTGATATCAATGACAAATGTATGGCATTCATTTTAGTATATTATGTAATATAGAGTCGGGTATCCTCAATAAAATCTATACGATTAAACAAGAGCTTTCAAACAATTGCCAGTCTTTTAAAATTGCAATCATTTACATTCATATAAATTAGATGAAACCATGACAGGAGCAGAATCATTTTTCAATCTGCTGCGTAAAGCAGGGTTAGCAGCAAAACAAAATTAAGCAAAATTGAGAGGTAGACAAATTGTAGTGTTTGGATAACAGGATAAATAGACATTAAATGTTCCTTATTCGACGGAATGACATCTTTTGCTAGCTTTGGGAACACATTAGAGTACTCTAACAACAATCTTAGTACGGAACAAGCGAAAATGAAAAAACTTCAATCTAACTTCATGTCTCTAATTTTTGGATTATAGTGCGTTTCTTCAATGGAATCAATTATTGAAAGAAGCAATTGAAGCAGTATCTTTTACTAGCTTTAGGACGCTATCCAACTTCATTTCTCTACTGAGTGTTTTTTAAATGAAATCAATTACTGAAAGAAGTAACTGAAGCAACATCTTTTGCCAGCATTAGGAACTCACTAGAGTACTCAAACAACAATCTTAGTATGAGACAAGTGAAAAGGGAAGAACTTCAAATATTCTAATAACAATCTTAGTATGAAACAAGTGAAAATAGAACAACTACATTTCTCTCATTTTTGGATTATAGAGCGTTTCTTCATTGGAATCAAATACTGGAAGAAGTAATTGAAACGACATCTTTTGCCAGCTTTAGGAACTAATCAGAGTACTCTAACAACAATCTTAGTATGAAACAAGAAAAAGATGGAAGAAACAACTTCATTTCTCTCACTTTTGGATTATAGAACGTTTCTTCCCTGAAATCGATTACTGAAAGCAACACCTTTTGCCATCTTTAAAAACAAACTAAAGTACTCTAACAACAACCTTAGCATGAAACAAGTGAAAATGTAGAAACTTCAATTCAAGTTCTTTTCTATCTTTTTTTGATTACAGAGCTTTTCTTAAATGAATCTGTTACTGAAAGAAGTAATTGAAGCAACATCTTTTGCCAGTTTTAGCAACAAATTAGAGTACTCTAACAACAATTTTATTATGAAAAAATTGAAAATCAAACGTAATAGGAGCAAGAGAACAGCCCAAACAAATTAAATTTGAAATGGGTGAATATTAAAACTCGGACCTTCAAATGAGACAAGACCGATACGGGCAGCTAAAGGGAAGGGAATCGTTAATTGGTCTGAAGTAATCAAAATCCAAAATGAAGAAGAAAGAAAAATGCGGTTAGAAGATATGCAACAGCAAGTGTTAAAACGTATCAAAAATGAAAATGAAGAGCAAAGACATACTCGGTTAGAAGACAAGCAACACAGAGAATCTAAGCAAGTCAAAAATTAAAATGAAGAGCAAAGACACAGGTGGTAAGAAAACAAGAGACATCGAGAATCAGTAACAGTGTACAGATGTAACAGTGTCACCTGTGGTGACACTGTTACATCAAGAACAGATGTCAAGAAAAGGCTCAAATTGTCTGCGGTTAGAAGACAAGTGACAAAAAGAATACATACAGAGAAGCCTGCCACGTGACAAGTCTTGGGGCTAAGCGGCAAAACCGCAGGGCTCCCAGTACTAATTTTTTATTTGTAAATTTTTTCTTGAAAACAGCCCATATTTTTTTAAATCAACATCCCGGCATTTTTTGACCTGAAAAAAACATCTAGATAAGTGACAACTTCGAGAAATTTCATTTAGAGCCTCAATTTTGAAAAAATTCCTATGAGGAATAATTTTTGAAAAAGTCCTGGCTGAGTGGTTGGCGCGCTGGAGTGGGAATTCTTTGTTCAAGGGGCACGCGTTCAATCCCAGTTTTGACTAGTTATTTAGCTTGGGACGAGGGTCAGTGGCGTGACTTTGTAAGCTCTTCCAGAGTCGACCCAGCTCTAAATGGGTACCTTGAGGAATCTGGGGAAAGGTAAGCAGGAAGGGTGTGTGAAAGCACAGGATGGTTGGCCTCGAACCCCCATTTGCACTTCCTGTCTGATTGGCCACAAAATGGAGATTAGCATCACCAGTTTGGACCTTAAGGGTCTAGTGCTGTCTTACTTACTTTTTTTACTTGCATACTTATGAGCACATTTTAAGAGCATAAGCTACATCATTTTGCCCACAGGAGCGTTTGCATAGTTTTTAGACTTTTTTAGACTCTATGACGCATGCAGAGTTACACAAGATGACAAACTGCTTTGCAGAAAATTACAATTGAACAAGGAATGTGTTTGCTTTAGCGTCTGTAAAGGATAGAAGAAGAAATTCATATTTATTACCTATGACACATGCAGAAATATACAAAATGACAAATAAAACTAAGCAGTTAAAGAAAAATACATGGAACAAAACAGCAACAGACCATATTAAATTGTGAACGAAAACCTGACTTAAAACCAAATAACAACACAATAATTGTGCTACTGCGGAGTAGCACAAATATTTCAGAAATCAATTGAAATATTTCCGAAATATTTCAAAAAATATTTCAGAAAAATAACAATTGAATAGGAAACGTGATATTTTAGCGTCTGTAAAGGATCAGCAGGAGGTAGGAATGAAATTTCACAACAGAACTTCCTAATCCAACTGAAATTGCTGATTTGCCCTATGTCTTGAAATTTTAGAACAAAATAATGATTATACCAATGTGTTTTATAGATATCTTAGAGGGAATATTGGAACATTGTCATACTGACAATACTGAACATTGACAACACTGTCAGGGTATTGGAACATTCTTGGTGACTGCTGAATTATATAACAATGCAACTAAAGCAAAAACATGTCGACTGGGGAAAAGATGGGAAAAAGCTTTTTTTGTATTCTGTATGACATTACAGGAAATTGCATACGATTTTGAATAAACTCTAGCAGCTAAAGTAAAACGCATATAAAAATTCAGAGATAAAGATGCACGAAAATAAGGCGCAGGCAAGATCTGGAGCTAGAAGACATTTCACATCTTTGGCTACAAGCAGTATTACAACATATACATCGATTTCACAATACATCAAATGAATACATCGAATGACAAGCAACAATAAGGATTGATTTATACAAGCCTTCCATGTGTCCTGATACTTTACCCATATAAAATTGTTGAATTTTTTGCAAGTGTTTGTTATAGTAATAAAAAGTATTTGTCTATCATAATTTTACTACAATCAACAAGTTACAATCCAGGTGAGAAGGAATCAAAAGAAACTTAAGGAGCACAAAAAAAAATAAATAGAACCAATACAACTGATTTTAAATAATTCATTAGTATAGTCAATCCTTATTATTAGCAAATAAACTTTTGACACTATATGCCTTAAATTTGCATTAGCAAATCTATCAATGCTTAGGACATATGCTTTGTAGGAAAGAAGATTGACTTCCTCAGACAGTCTACGATTGGAAACCAGGCTCCAGGAGAGGGCAAGGTTGTTCAAAGAACGCCTCACCACAAACTTTTCAGCTGCACGCCACCAATGGCCTCAGAGCAATTAAGGTGTCTAAGGTAAGGTGAGCTGTAACAGAGTTCCTGGCTTATGATCTTACTTGTACAGAGATGAATGAGGGTACAACACAGGTCCAAACTATGATAGACTCACGAGTATAAAGGATTTTCTGACAGGAAAAGGGAAGGTCTGGGGCTTTAGATTCTAATATAGATCATGATATTTGTATATTTTAATGGGTTTATTTTAATACTTTCAGTCAATACTCTGGTAGTAGAAAGGGTAGAGACAACCTTGCATAACTTATAACAAATATATTACAAGCCCACTTACCTATAATTTGTTCTATTGACTTCAAATGAACTAAAGTCAATGGAATATCACTAAATTGACTATAGGTTGCTGAATAGTTGAAAAATTCTGCTAATGCAGGGTTACAAAGAATAGGGTTGTTCTTGGGCGATTCTTCATGGAGTATAGCCCACACTTGATTCTTCCTTGGAATTGGGACGTCATATGGTTTAAAGTCAGTGCCATAAAAAGTAATTACCTTTAAAGATAAATCAATTTAAACCAGAATGGAAAACGATCTGTATTATATAAAGTGGTTAGTTGTGGCAGTTAAAGTGGACAGTTTAGACAACAACCAAATAAAAAATAGCGATGATGACCACACTGCCTTTCCATAACAAACTAATACAAAGTAGAAAAAATAGGAAAAATCTTTTCAAGACAGTGGAAATCAGTTCTGTGAATATTTCGGCCCTATGTCCAAGGGCCGTCTTCAGCACAATACAAGATCAAGAGAGAAAATATGTATATATAAATAAACATACATTAAATTGTGAGAATTAAAACTAAATAATGTTTTTTTAAACTTTTTTAAAAAACAGCCCTAGCATCCTTACTTCAACGAAATTCAACCAGGACTGACAAAAAGAATGAAGTGAGAACATAAATTCATTCAAACTAATGTAAGTCAAACTAATGTAAACTAATAAAAAAAACTTGTGAAAAACACAAGCCTAAATGTATCTTAAAGACAACTAAAAATTCTGATGATTATGTAAATTTTCTCCAGTTAGTCTCTTTTTTCAAATATCATCAAAAGCTAAGGTTGGACCATTAATTGGATCATAATTCTTAATTAATCGTGTCAAAGTTGAGCTGCTTTCAGTGTCAAGATTATTGTAACTTTCTGTTCTAGTGTAACTGTAAGAAAGCATAGATGGGAATCAGATCCTTTTTCAATACCATTTCCTTCTTGTTCTAATTTCTGTTGCTTTATAAAGTTAGTTCTGAGCCAAAGAAAGTAAGTAAGGAGCCTAACCCTTGATTGGTTTCACTAGCCTGCTAGAACCAATAAAAATTGATAAAAATTTTTATTTTTAATAACATTATAAAAACACATCAAAGTTGAGAGCTGGACAAAGCTGGTTTTTATGGAACTGGTTAAGTAACCAGTTCCTTCCCTATGTCTGCCATGGGACATTTTTTTTCAAGCAATAATGAAGAAAAGTCACTATTTAGCAAAGACAGTAATCAGTTAAATTAAAAAATATAACAGAATACATAAATAAACAATGCACATGCATCAAACATACATAAATCAAGTAGTGAACTCAGCTTTTACTAAAGCAGTCAGTAATGAGCTGGTGCAGACATCAGTAGTGTACTATAAACGCTTTGTGTGGGTGATGGTGAGTTTAATAAGCTTGGATTCTTTGCCAGCTTTACAGTTAATATTAAAGTGCATATCCCCCATCAACATCCTTCAGCACCCATACCCATCATAGGAGATAAATTTTGCAGTTAAACTACACACTATTCCAGCAGCCTCATGCATCACTTCATTCTGTTGCATGTGATTCGAAAATGACATCTTAGCAGATCAAAAAGTGCACCCTTTGAATTGCCACATGGTGCACTAAAAGTGCAATTTGGGTTGCATTTTTGGAATGGAAAGGCTGAGCTGGACACATGAACATCATAGAAAGCTAATAATGGGCCTATTTTCAAACTAATTCTCATATTTAATTGTAAATCTGACTTTATAAGGCAATCATAGAGTGTCACACATCACCCAAAGAGTGCATTTCAGGTTTTTTTTTTAATAAAAAATAACAAAAAGGGTGTTGTCCAATTAAAAAAAAATTCATGGATAAATTTTTATCAGTGGAAATTCTCCTCTTTGGATAATCCCCCTGGAAGTTTTCTTTACATTTGAAATAGCAAAATTATTTTTAATTTATAGTGTTTGAAAAAAAAATTTAATTATTAATCTATTTTTTTTAGCATTGTTTGATTAAGAATATCCAGAAAATCTCAACAATTCTTGGCAGCATTGTGGTAGAAACGTTACATTAATTAAAACTTTCCAGGGATGCCAGGTAGATGGGAAAAATTGACACCTAGAGTTTGAAAATTACCTTCCCTTTGTGTCTTTGTTAAAAAAATACAAAGTCTAGAAAAATTATATAAAAGTTTTTTGTGTGTAAATATTGGTATGGGAGGTAGACACTTTTGGAAGGGGAAGAAGGGCCTCAAAAAGTAAGTCCATTCACCAAAGCAAAGTAACACGTTACCCAAAACAGTCAAGGACGTAAGAAAGGAATTTCATAAGTTCTTACTGATATCCAGTAAAACTTTAGTTTGAAAAAGAAGAAAAGAAAATGTCAAAAAAGCAGTAAAAGAAGCTTGTTAAGAAGATAAATTGCTCACTGATAATGTATGTTCCCCCTGGCATTGTGCTCCCCTAGGCTTAGGCCTATTGGTAAACTCAGGCTTGTTGTTATCTCAGTGTAAAACTATTTTGTACAAGCATTTGTCATCTTATTTAGTTGTTAAACAAATACAACGTAGAAACAATAGGGAAAATCTTTTCAAGACAGTGGAAATCAGTTCTGTGAATATTTATTAGTTTTTTATGTATATGTAATATATATATATATATATATATATATATATATATATATATATATATATATATATATATATATATATATATCATAAATGTCTGCAAATTGGTGAATGTTGACATTCACTGGCAAATGTCCAATATACCCTTTTTTCTCCTCAGATTTAGTTGGCATTGACAGTCCAATTTGTCAATTTAATGCAAGGCTTGATAATGACAGGTAAGGTTAGAATAGATTAGGTTTGGTGAGTTAAAGTTGGGTTAGGGTTGCCTAGGTTAGGTTTTTAACCCATTTCTGATATTTGGGAAAGAATTTAACCTAACCTAATCTACTGTAACCTAAAATAAACTAACATAATCTAATGTAACCTAACTTTAACTTTTACCATCATAGCTCGCATAAGACTGAAAAAGGTGACTCACAAAGCTAATTCAATCCATACAGACAAAAAGGAATTCTGAACATTCACCAGTGAATGCAGACACTAACTAAGGTCTTTTGACTATAAAATTTTTCTAACACCGGAATTTAGGTGAATTTAATTTGAGCCAATCAGATTTTTCATGGAATTAGATGAAAAACACATGAAAAATTGTAATTGGCTTAAATTAGCGCTAGCTAATCTTGATGGTATTAAAATAGCATTGTGAATGGGGGAATAAGAATGATAAATATGGGTGGTGTACATACCTCAAAATGACTTCTTATTTTTGTAAATTAATTTACGGGGATTTCATTCAACATGACAACTGACAGCTGGATAATTTATTTATTTTTTTTTAATTCCGGACTTATAAAGTTAAGTTGCTTGAAGTTTTCCGCTATACATATACCATTATTTATTTATTTTTGTCGCTTAAGGTTTTAAGTAGAAATTAAAGAGTGATTTATGGAACAATCAGTGGAAAAAGTATAATTGGGGCTATATATTTGCATATTAGGGGATGCTAGGGGCCAGAGACGGTTTTAGGGGAGGCAGAGGGGATACTTGCCCCAGGTGCAGAAATTTTATTGGCGCAAAATTTCAAATAAATAATCTAGTGGTTGTAATTATTTTGTAATTTTTGAAATTTTACTTTTATTAAAATAAAATAGAGGGTGTTTTTCGCAAAATTTTGTCGATAGATGAAAATTTTATTAAAGGTTGGCCTGACATTTTTAGGGGGTGGGGGAGGGGGCGCTGGTTAAGATTTTGCCCCGAACACAAGAGAGGCCAAGACCGCCACTGTTGAGTTTGAAGTGAAGAGAAGCGTTTTTAGAAGTGATAAACAAATAAACAAGTTTTTTTCAAACTGAAAGCAAGGAGCGACAATAAAACTTAAAACGAACAGAAATTATTCCATATATGAAAGAGACTGTCCCCTCCTGAACGCCACGCTCTTTACACTAAACTTTTTTTTATTTATTTTAAAAAGTGGAGTTGTGAGACCTAGCCTATACCAATTCAGGGTATATATTTGCACGTTAGTGAGTATATGTGTATGTATGTGTATATGTATGTATGTGTATGTGTGTATGTATATGTATGTATATGTATATATATATATATATATATATATATATATGTATATATGTAAGCCCTATAGATAGGTAGAGTAGCTCCATAGGAGGCTTAGGCCAAGTAGGACCTTGTCCCAGTGGGGCCCATAATAGAAACTGGGAAACCCTCCCCTGGGGGTCATAATTTCAGGTGGAGGAGGAAGAAGGCCCCTCAAATGTACACTCAGCAGGGCCAACTGCCGTGTTCACGCGTCAGATGAGTTACAAACCTTCTCCCAGTAATGGGTTAAATTGCATGGTGAAGCAGAACACCATCGTGGGAGGATCCTCTATAGGAGGACAACTGCGGCAGGGCGTAAGATCCAGATTTATGGACAACGGCCTCTATAAAGGGCTGCCTCGACCCTTTCGGGGTACCTGCAAGACTGGGAAACTTGCGGTCAATTTTTCCCACTTGAGGAGTGGCGCCCCTCGAGGAAATTATAGCCTAGTAAACAACACAGCACTCGTACGGGATTCTGATTATTGGATAATTTTCTGGGCTTGGTTTGTTTTGATGGGCGTTTTCGGGCTGAAAAACCTCTTCCTAGCTAATTTATCTACTATGGGCTGCCTCCCCGTAGTAGCATAATATTTGTAGGCATGAATATATAATGAGTCGGAGGTAATAGGCTTGGGACTGTCTGTGCAGGATTTCGACTCTTGTTGATAGAAGAGCATCGCCAAGTGCTGAAAACCATGTTGTGACCAAGATGGGCCCAGGATTGCACAAAGCCTCCAACTTACTGGAGGTCCCAGGGACTTCTTGCTGTCCGGTTCTAAGCCGGCTTAAGCGCTTCGGTGTAGACTTGAGAAGATATGTTGGTCCCCATCCTGCACTGGTATCCGGGATCACTGCTTTTCTTGAGGCCAAAATAATTTCAAAGATTTAAAGAACATGAAAATTGGAACTTGGAATGTTACGACGTTAAAAAATGACTATCGCATCGACATTTTGACTGACGAATTCAGACGGTTTGAACTGGATTTATTAGGAGTTTCAGAAACTCATATCCCAGGGGTAGGAAGCATGAAATTAGGTGACATAGAATTTGTTTACTCAGGAAGGAAGGATGGGGTACATAGACAGGGAGTAGGGCTCATGATGAATAAGGAAGCTGCTAAGTCTTGTTTAGGCTGGGAAGGTATTAATAATAGAATACTAATTGCTCATTTTATGACTAAAAAGTTTAGGGTATCAGTTATAGTAGTATATGCCCCCATTGAACCAACTGATGGAGATACTAGTGACTCAGATGAATTTTACTTACAGTTACAGGAGCAAATAGACAGGGTACCAGGTAGAAATATGGTGTTTTTGCTAGGAGATTTTAATGCCCAGGTTGGTAGAAATAGGGATAGATGGTATCCTAGCCTAGGTAATTTTGGTGTAGGAAAAGAAAACAGTAATGGCTATAGGCTTTTGCAATTTTGTAGGTATAACAACCTAGTTATAACCAATACGGTGTTTGGTCACAAAATGGCCCATAAGTTGACATGGTATTCACGTGATGGTAAGACAGCAAACCTTATTGATTATGTTATTGTAAACAGAAGACTAGCAGGATCAATACAAGATACTAGGGTGTATAGGAGTGCCGTTATTGATGTTAAAAGTAAAGATCACCATCTAGTAGTGTCTAAGGTTAATTTAAAGCTGAAATTTCGGAAGAGTAACTCCCTCCCGGAAAGTTATGATGTTGGTAGACTTCAGGATGAAAATTTGAGAAAAAAAATTCCAGGAACAGTTGAGTACTAAACTTGAGGGTTTAAAATTTGACAATGTGGAAGATGGATGGAATAATTTCAGAAAAACAATTTGTGAAGTTGCTGATGGTGTCCTAGGGAAGAGTGCTAAGACAGCAACTAGGAATATTAGTGAAAAAGCTTTAGGTTTAATAGAGATTAGAAGGGGTTTGTATAAGAATTATCTGAGCGATAGGTCGTATGAAAACAAAAGGAATGTAAAGAAAGTGGAGAAAGCATTAAAATATGAACTAAGGAGATGTGAAATGGAGGCGATGGATAAAATTGCTGATGATCTGGAAGATGCGGCTAGACGGCATAATAGTAAAATATTATACTGGCATGTTAATAAATTGAAAGGGAGTAGCCGATCCGGACTAGTCCCAGTTAAAGATAGAAATGGGGTCACAATTAGTGATAAGGAAAAAGTTAAAGAAAGATGGGTGGAACATTTTGAAAATGTGCTAAACCGAGATACAGTTGCAGGAAAAGATATAGATGAAAATGAAAAAGTTTGTGATACCTTGGATGTGAAGGAAGATTTGTTTAGTGAGGAAGAATTAGCGACAGTACTAGAAGGATTAAAAAATAATAAGGCCCCAGGTGCTGATAGTATGATTAATGAGTTCCTTAAATATGGTGGCTCTGAGGTTAGGAATAAGCTACTGAAGATTATGAACATGATTTTTGAAAAAGGGGAAGTACCCAATGATTTTAGGAAAACCTTAATTAAACCACTGTATAAGAAAGGTGACAAGAGTGAATGTCGGAATTATCGAGGCATTAGTCTGGTCTCTGTAGGTAGCAAATTACTGAGTAATATGATACTTTTTAGACTGAGACATGCGGTAGACAAAGTTTTAAGGGAAGAACAATGCGGTTTTAGAAAAGGTAGAGGATGTGTCGACCATGTTTTCACTCTTAGGTTAATAATTGAGAAGTCCCTTCGTTGTCAAACACCTTTGGTCCTTAGTTTTATCGATTATGAGCAAGCTTTCGATTCTGTTGATAGAACAGCGTTAACAAAGGTCTTATCGTTATATGGTATACCAGAAAAATACATTAAAGTGATTTGCGCTATGTACGAGAATAATACTGCTGCGGTTAAGGTAGGAAATGAGGTTAGCAACTGGTTTTGTATTAAATCAGGAGTTAAGCAGGGTTGTGTTCTATCCCCCTTTATATGGATCATTTTGATGGACTTCGTCTTAAGGAGCACAGGAAAGGCAATTGGAGACCATGGAATCAAATGGGGAGGAAGAACGCTCCTGGACTTAGATTATGCTGATGATTTAAGCATATTAGATGAAAGTGTGAGCAAAATGAATGAATTTTTAGAGGTTTTACGAGTTCAGGGTGCTAAAATAGGCTTGAAAATTAATGTTAAGAAGACTAAGTCACTAAGGTTAGGAATAAGTGAAGATGAACAGGTGACCTTAGGTAACGAAAAGATTGATCAGGTTGGGAGCTTCAGTTACCTTGGTAGTATTATTAGTAAAGATGGTGGGAGCAGTGAAGATGTTAAAAGTAGAATAGCTAAAGCTCAGGGTGTTTTTTCACAGTTAAAAAAAGTTTGGAAGAATAGAAAGATAAGCCTACAAACCAAGATTAGAATATTGGAAGCTACAGTGATGACAGTGGTCAAATATGGCTCTGAAGCATGGACACTCCAAAAAGCAGATGAAAATTTACTAGATGTTTTCCAGAGAAATTGCCTACGGATTGTTCTGGGTACCCGGCTGACTGACCGTATTTCAAACAGTAGGTTGTACGAAAAGTGTGGTTCAATCCCGCTTTCTGGGGCTATAATGAAAGAAAGATTGAGATGGCTAGGCCACGTTCTACAGATGAAGGATGACAGATTACCGAAGATTGTCCTTTTTGGCCAACCGTCTGGGGCTACACGGAAAGCAGGTCGTCCTTGTCTGGGTTGGGAGGATGTCATAAATAAGGATTTAAAGGAAATGGGAACTTCCTGGGAGGGTGTAAAGAGGGAGGCTTTAAATAGATTAGGTTGGAGGAGGAGCGTGCGTAGCTGTGTTGGCCTCAGGCGGCTTGGTGCTGCAGTGAGTTGTTAGTAGTAGTAGTAGTAGTATATATATATATATATATATATATATATATATATATATATATATATATATATAAATATATATATATATATATATATATATATATATATATATATATATATATATATATATAGTTCATATTACTGACCCTCAAATTGATTAAACATAGCACTACTAGATGCCACTTTTTATATTCTTTCTGATTATAATAATTTCTTTTCTTACAAATTCACTTTTAAGTCATTTTAGACCCCTTGAAAATGATAATTTTATTCTATATTTTTTAGTATTAAAAGGGTCAAAACATTTGTTTCAAACTTATTATTTTTTTATAAATCCATTTTGTAGAAGTTGGATAATTCTCAAGCATCAATTTGTCAAGATTAAGCTGAATAAAAAGAAAAAAAAAAATCAAAACATATCTACCATGTTTTCTTCTTATTCTATTTGGTTGCTTAAAAACTGCCATTTCACCTATAAGTTGAAAAATATCAAAGTCAACAGAAGAAAAATTATGGATGGAAAAATGAAGAAATTGTATTGATTTTTTTAAACTTAGTTGTAACAAATCAATGTTTTGCAGATCATATAACTTTAAAAAAATGGATTTTATAATGAACTTGTAAGCTTGAAACACATGTTTTAACCCTTTTAATACTAAAAAACATAGAAAGAAATTATCATTTTTAAGGGTCCAAAAAGGCTTAAAACTTAATTTGCAAGAAAAGTGATTATTATATTCAGAAAGAATATAAAAAATGGCATCTAGTGGTATGTTCAATTTGTTTGCAGGTCAATAATATGAACTGCTCTATATTTACTACCATTTTTTTTTTTTTTTAGAAATACATTTTTATTCTTTTTGTTGCTATGGCTTTTATGAGCCCCTTAAGGACTCTAAATGTATTTCCCCCCAGAACAGATTATTGCATTATGATAGTACACAAGAAGATACTGAGTTATGTACTCATATTCATCCTAGCTAAATTGTGTTGAAAAGTGCAAATCTACCAAAGGAGGCATTAAGAAATATATAAAATTGACTATATAGGCCTATTTACTATAAGCCTTAAGCAGGGGGACAGACAATTGGGGATTAAGCAAAGTGGAATAGGCCTACTTTGGGGAATGATATAACTAATTGTTTTAAGGATTTATTTTTAGACATTTTTGAATTTTAAATCGATTCCTTCTTACAAATCCCACAAAACTATGATGGAATTATTTGGTAAAATTCTAGTTAATTGACTTCTTGCTATCTCAGAAAGGGTTTAGGTTAGGAAAATGAAACTTTCAGGGATGAATCTACAGATTAAAGTATGTCCTGGGAAGGTATTTTGAAGCAACTACCTCCACCCCTTCTCCCTCTAGAGGGCCCTGACCTTTGATGACCTTTAAAAATATGTGTGTTATAAAGTGAAACCTTGCAAAATAGATCTTCTGCTTAATTGAAGTACAACAAAATTGTTTTCAGCTTCATAACTTCACTCAATTCCGTTTTAGGCTATAAGGTTTTAAAAATATGCAAATACATTTCCTAAATTTTGAAAAAAAATTGATATGGCTTAAAATTCTACTCAAATAACAGGAATTACATTTTCAGAACTAAAGGCAGAGAAAAAGCAACTAGTAACTGAAAATTAAGATAAAATGTTGTTTTGTCAAAATTTCAATTTGTATATAGACCTGTCATGTAGGCAAATTTCAGGGCCCTCTAGAGAGAGAAGGAGTGGAGGTGGGTACCTTAAAATACCTTCCCAGGACATATTTTAGTCTATAGATTCATCCCTGAAAGTTTCATTTTCCTAACCTAAACCCTTTCCGAGATAGCAATAAGTCAATTAACTGGAATTTTACTAATTATTTTTCTTTGTTTCAGATTGGCTCCCTAAACAGGGAGAATCATTTCTAAGATTTGGTAATTAAGGAAAAACTACATCCATTTTAAGGCTGTATTTATGTTTAATAGGTTCCTAAAATGGAGAAATCTATTGAATAAGTACTGGAACATGAATAAAACAAATAATCTATCGGCTAGTTGAAATAAAGGCAAGGTTTAAAGAACAGGTATGCTAACATACAGATGCCTGGTCTGATTCACTCCTGTTATCAGAAATTAAACAGGTTCTACTCCCACAATTAATGGGGAAATCTTCTGAGTTAACAAAAGGAGTCCACCAAAGTATTCGATGACCAAAAGCATAGGAGTACTTGAACCACAGAAATACAAATCTAAGAATCTGTTTTGTAAACATGTGTTATAAATTCAAAATTCTGACAAATTTCGGTGATCAGTTAGCCGAATTGGCTTTTCGTTCGACAAAATTTACCTAAGCGGAAATCTATCCGTATCTTTTCGAACGACGGCCCAGAGAACGCTAGTTACAAGCCAAACCTTTGGATCAACAACTCACATAGAATGCTCAAGTTGAAGCTATGAAGTGCTCTTAAATGAAAATAATATTAATCGTTATACGATCTACTTCCTTCTCCTGGGTAAATTTTCCCAAAGTTTTGCTGGACTTTTGTAAGAGTTATATCACATCAAATATTGACTATAATAATGATAATAATAATTTATTTTTGATCCGCTACAAAAAATCAAAGCGGAGTATCAATAAAAGAAACAAAACAAACACTACACAAAACAGAAAGAACAAAAAATTAAAGCAAACCAGCAAGGCCACTGTGGGCGGGCGGATACTTATAAGTAAACCGGGGCATTTTGCCAGCAAGCTCCGTGAGTTTCGACCCGATATCCGGGAAACTGTAAACAGATATGAGGTTTCTATTTCTATACCATGGAGACAGATACAATAGAAAACGGGAAAACCAGAAATAATAATAACGAATTGAACTGATATATTTTTTTTTATGAAAAAATACGGGTAAATACCAGAAAGAAACAAAACCGAATGATCTGTAAAAACCGAATATACTCTATCAAAAGATTTCTATGGTATCTCAGTTATCAACAATTTTAGAGTAACTTAATTTGGTTTTCTTCTTGCAATCAGCAACGGCGAGAGTCCGTAAGGATTTTAGTGTTTTACTAACATTAATTTCTTGCCACCGAAATGAAGAAACCGACAGGATGGAAAAAGATCCACAGAATAGAGGAGTAGTGATATTATTATTAAATGAAAGACATTCAAACTTGAAAGAAAACAAAAGAAAACTTGAAAGATCAAGAGAAAGTCCAATAGCATGAATTTTAGATGCAACTGTTGAAACAGAGAAAGAAAGCCCTTTGTTAGTCCTACTGATCAAAAGAATATCATCCGCATAGGCAAGATAAGAAATATTTACAAAATTAAGGATGCAACTATGGACTGACAATATACCTCAATTGTAATAAAACCACCGTGGCAAAGCTAGAGACCCTTCAATATTTTTCTATTATATTTTTTTAAGGCTTCATCACCCTTTAGAGGGAGCAATTCATCTATCAAATGTGATGATTCAAAATTCTGACACATAGTTACTGATTTTTTTAAAATTATTTGGAATCAAATATTTGGGAAGTTCATGACTTCTAACAAAGGATTTATGTTCTAATAGGACTCTCTCATACCCGGGAGAGCTCTTTGCTGAGTCTCTTGCATTTTTCATAAGTGGTTTTAGTATGGAATCCCAACCAAGAAACCTAGCTCAGGGTCTAGTGTGGTCTGAGACACCTCCAGTCTCTTCCCATGTCCGATCACTGAGTGGTCCTCCATCAAGAAAGAAAATTCGAATGTCTCCAACCCCACCTCATCTTTCTCTGGAAAAGGTACCTGATTACTATATTATGTCAATAAAGGAAAATGATGGAAAATGTTAAGAGAGTTCTTAATTCCTTCCCCTCTACAAATTCCAACGAAAAACCCAACAATACCAACCAACAAGGAGGGAGAGGAGTAGCAGATATTTGCTGACTATCTAACAGTAACCTTTTCATTGACAGCGGCAATGCGACTACACAAATGAAAAACATCCTCACAAGAAATGCTATAAGCATGCTACTTGGAACAGGAATATGAAAAACAGCAGATCAGCAGCTCGAAACCATCAAACAAAATGTGACTATCGCAACAAACCCAGAAGGTATTCTTGAACTCCAATCAATCAAAACATTAAAGTTAACCCAACCAAAAGAGCAAGATACTACTAAAGCACAACCAATTTGCCAGAACATCAAGAAAAAGAAAAAAAAGAAGAAAAAACAGACAAATTGGATGCTGTTTCCCCACTGAAAACCATCATTTCGTCAGGTGAAGAGGATTTTCAATCCCAAGCCCAAGAGGAACTAAACTAAGCCAGAATTTCAGACAACTAAAATTAACTTATCTCAAATAAATATCCAACAAGGGAATGTAATTTCTCTTAGCAATATGAAACTGGAGGAAATAACCACTTATATTTCAAGACATGAAGTAAATATAATATGCCCACAGGAAACCAACCTTCATTATATGAAAAAATCCAAATAAAAGGCTTTGAGACATACAGGAAAGACAGATCAACCAGAAGAAAGGAGGTGGTATAGCCCTAACAATAAGAAAGGGACCCCACATTCTTTGGTGGCCTCAAAAGTATATCCTAACGAAGTTGATACTATTGCAGTTAAAATCCTATAACATGATGAAAAAAATTCTTCGACTTTTTTATCATTGGGTAATAAAGTAGTCTCACTTTATTACCCAATGGAAGAGATAATATATTTGAATTGGTAAAAGAAGTAACCCAAGACCATAAAATCATTGTTTTGGAGATTTTAGTGCTCACAGCTATCTATCAGAAGATACAGAACAATCAAACTTGGCAGGAAAAAGCTTAAAGAAAGCAATTCTAGAACTAAATTGGATGGTTATTACCCCATATGTTCTAAAAAAGCACTACATCCCCAAAAAAGGTTTGTAACATTAGACCTTCAAATAGCCAAATTCGAGTTTTTGTCAAATGCAAACACTAAGCTGATCCCAGAGTTAAAAACAGATAAATGTACCATTCTCACTTCCATTAGAGATGTTTTATATACTCCAACCCCAGCTACATACTAATTTCAATATCGCAGAGCAGACTGGTCAATCTTCAAAAAGAATTTGGAAGAAGCGGACTACACAGAATTAGAGAGGCTACATAGTCCTTATGATAGAACCCAAGCCTTGACTAATAAAATTCTAGTAATACTCAGAAAGTCATCCCGACCACCTTTCAGATCTTATTTTATGAAACTAAAGATATGGTGGAATAGTTCCAGAAATTGTGCAGTAAAGGAAAAGAAAAAGTAAGAAACCGTTTCAGTAGATCTGGTGCTCTGGAAGAATTTTTAGAAAAAAGGAAATGTTTCCTTTTTTACCTTTTATTTCTAATTAGGAAAAAAGATAAACCCCCACAAAAACTATATTCTTAGAGATCTATATCTCTGCTTCCAATTCTTGGAAAAATAATGCAAAAGATGATCCAAAAAAGACTGGAATGGTTTGCAAAAAAAAAAAATGATCTCTTCCCACAATCACAGTCAGGCTTTAGAAAGGGAATGTTGACGGGGTCATTTGACTTGAAGAAGCCATCCGAGCAGCCTTCGAACAAGGTGAAATTCTACTAGTCTTAT
Source organism: Artemia franciscana (assembly GCF_032884065.1). Taxonomy (NCBI): domain Eukaryota; kingdom Metazoa; phylum Arthropoda; class Branchiopoda; order Anostraca; family Artemiidae; genus Artemia; species Artemia franciscana. The sequence goes on along the minus strand of NC_088870.1, from coordinate 2,185,941 downwards.
GGTGGACTTCGAAGATGCATACGGTAATGTAACTAAGGAGAAGTTATGTGCAATCCTCCTTTCAATGGACTTCCCTGAACCATGTATCAATTTCATTTGGAATTACCTAACCAACCGATCCCTCAGGGTTCGGGTAAATCATTCTGAAACGCTTGAGTTAGGACTACCCCAGGGATCTCCTCTCAGCTCTCTGATTTTTCTGCTGATGATAGGTGAAATTGAACTTCCAAGTTCAACAATATCAAAAAGGGAATATGCGGATAATGTCACTATTTGAGAATACGGACGCTCAGTTGAAGAACTGGAAACTAATCTACAAAAAGCCATACTTAAACTGGAATCTTTCCGAGAAACGATGTCCCTTCCATGTATGCCATTAAAACAAAAGCAGCAATCTTCCATAATAAAAGAAATGTCCGAGCACAACAGCTTTACATGAAAGGCTCATTCAGCTTGAAGCTAACCCTGTGACTATAGGATTGAGTTTGGATCAAAGGCTCACATGGAATGCTGAAGTCAAAGCTGTAAAGTGATCTTGGGTGAAAAGAACATCAATCATTAGACGACTTACTTCCTTCTCCTGGCAAAATTTAAATAGATTGCTCTGTACAAGCAGATAAAGAAGCTGCTGTGGCAAGTATTCCTCGCCTAAACCTCCACATTTTGAATCGGCTTCCCAAAGACTCATCTGTCCTCTTGGCTGAAATTGCTGCAATATACGAGGCTCTGAAGGCGTTCCAGGCAAATCCTCCTCCCGGGAAAAAGATAGTCTTATTCTCAGACTCCCAATAATATCTAAAAATGATAGAGTAGAGCCACTCTCTTTTTTTCTGGGCCGTTCTCCCTATGTCACCCGGTCTCTTTTTTCTGCTCTGATTTCTCTACATGGAGCCACTATTTTTTGAATACGGTAAATCCAATGTAGAGCCTATGTATAATTTTTTCGAATGCAAAAATAAGACGTACGTTTCGGGTGGGGGGGGACTAGGTGCCCTTCAATGAATTCTGACTCCTATAAGGGCTACTAAAACTTCTTTATAGCGTTATACATTACTCTTTCCACAATAACCTTATATGTTAAAAATGAATAACTATTATAACTTATAACTCAACCCATGTCCTGAAAGCTGCGGGGGAGGGGTTTCGTCCTCAAATAAATGATAAATGGACTTTTCAACAATTTTGAACTCACTGGATATCCCAAAATTTAGATTTTATGTGTTTAAGGAAACGATGGACTCGGGGGGGGGGATGGCTGTTTGCCCTTCGAACACTTTTGCCCATCAAAAATGGCACTAAAACTTTTGATTTCCAATCAAATACGCCCCCTTCAAAGTTTGTATAGCTTTTCTGTACGAAGTGCCCCGGTCTTAAAAAATCGATAAGTAATACATTTTGTACACATCGCTCTTTAGTTAGGCATCTCTATCTCACTGCTTGTGATTACAGACCCGTTTTAAAACGCTTTGAATTCTGGCTCCTAAAAATAGAAAATTTCATGTTAAAAATGAGCAACTATTATATTTTATGTAACTTATAACTCAGCCCATGTCCTGTGAGCTGTGGGAGAGGGGTTTCGTCCTCAAATAGATGAATAATGGACTTTTCAACTATGCTGAGCACAATACATATCTAAAAATTTTGATTTTATTTGTTTGGGGAAACCATAGGATTGGGAGGGGGTGCCTGTCTACCCTTCAATCATTTTTGCCTATAAAAAAAGGTGCTAAAACTTTCAATTTCCAATCAAATATGCCCCCTTCAGAGTTTTTACAGATTCTCTGTACGAAGTGCCCTCGTCTTAAAAAATTGATGAATAATACATTTTGCACTCATCGCTCTTTAGTTTGGCAGCTCTATCTCACTGCCTGTGATTACAAACCGGTTTTTAAAAAGGCTTTAGACTCGTTTTCATAATTATGAAAAAATTTTTCTCTCCATAAAATATACTCCCATTGAAATCTCTTTCATCGTAAAATACCCCCCCCCCCCCCCTACCGCCAGGAAAATTTTCAATAATTACAATAATTAAAAAATAACATTCTTAGCGCATTCTCTTAGTTTTCTAAATTATAGGAGGGATCAAACTTCACTGGGGCAGCAAAATTGGGTCTATCGCATCCCATGTACTTGCAAAAGCTGACATTTGGGACGTAATGAGATTACAAAAGCCTCAAGATTCTATTTTGTCAGCTTTAAAGCAAAATTTCAAACCTGAAGATTTTCCAGACCAATTTATCTTGCACGGTAATTTCGCTTTGATTTCTGGGGACTGGAGTTTAAAGCAGAATTTTTGGGAATATATTGAAATTAATAAAATTTTATTCAAAAATTTGGCTTTGAAATAAAGACACCTAGTGAATTGGGGCTGAATTCGATTTACGATAATTTACTATAGTCAGATAGGGTACGGTTCTTCAACCCCTTGCATTTAACCTCTTTCCGATCGTTAGTTCAAATAATGCCAACAATTCGGAACCCGGAAGGTCAAGTTAATTCGATTCCGGTATTGCATTGAACAAAATAAGGTTAATAAAATGTGTTTGTTTTATTTTGTATGTAATTTAAAGATTTTAATTGTTTTATTTTAGTATTTCTGCTGACGACGGTAACTGCACATGTGACAGAAATATCCAGTATTTTTGGTAAATTTTCAATGTCTATTAAAAGGATTTGAACTTTAGGAAACTTTAGAAGGGGTTTTGAACTTTTATTTATTGCCATGGAAAGGCTGTTTGGTTTTCAAAATCATAAATGATCGATAAAAATAAGGGGGTTGGGTACCTCTTATATGTGAGCATAAAATGTCTAAATTGTAAGAAACTTAAATATATAATGTTCAGATTCACTTTATCCTTTTTACAGAACTACTTGATACTTCCTCCCCCCCTATAACCTGTTGGGGGGAGTGTATCTGACCTCTGATTACATTGACTCTGAAAAGGATTTGAACTATAAAACCTTTAAAAAGGATTTTGAACTTTTACATACCGTCATGGAAGGGCAGTGTAGTCTTCACAATTATCGGCGATACATAAAGAGTAGGGGTTGGAATCACTTTTATGTGAGCATAGAAATTCTAAATTTTTAAGAAAAATAATTTTTTTTCAGATTCACTTTATCCTACTTGCAGCAGATATTTCGTACAGCATGCTGATGCAAAGATAAATGTCACATAAGTAGCGCTGGTGTTACGTAAAATTGTCATAAACTGTTCTATTTACTTAATGATAAGGATTTAAACGTAGTATGCTTGCATATATATTAGTGTGGAACATAAAAAGAAGTGTAATGAACCCCTTCTTTCCGCGTTTTTTACATTAAAAATGAGCATAGATTAATCAAAAAAGGGGTATGTGCTCAAAGTAAAGAACAAAGTAGAAACTTATGACGAGCAACAGTTTTAAAGTTACTGAATACTATTTCTCCAAATAATTTTTTTTTTGGGGAAGAACGACTCCCCCCCCCCCAAAAAAAACGGTGCCATATGCAGTGTAGTTTTCGGGTGGACCAAGGTGTATGTTGTATATACTCGGCTTTTCTAATCCAGTTTCAGAATTAATTTTACAGTACCTACTTGCAATGTAAAAAATTTATATATAACGTTGAGGTACCGTCTTACCAAATTAACAACTATATCTGTTCCATCACTATTGTCAACACTTTATACAGGGAATTTATTATGACCACACTATTAGAAAAAAGTTTTTATGGCACTTGGTATTAACCAAGTGACATATAGCAGTCGCCAATTCTGTCGGTCTGTCTGTCGGTCTGTCGGTCTGTCGGTCTGTCTGTCGGTCCCGGTTTTGCTACTTTAGGCACTTCCAGGTAAGCTAGGACGATGAAATTTGGCAAGCGTATCAGGGACCGGACCAGATTAAATTAGAAATAGTTGTTTTCCCGATTTGACCATCTGGGGGGGGGGGGGGAGTGGGGGCCCGGTTAATTCGCAAAAAATAGAAAAAATGAAGTATTTTTAACTTATCAGCGGGTATTTGGATCTTAATGAAATTTGATATTTGGAATGATATTGTGTCTTAGAGCTCTTATTTTAAAATCTCGACCAGATCTGATGACATTGGGGGGAGTCGGAGGGGGAAAACCTAAAGTCCCGGTTTTGCTACTTTAGGCACTTCCAGGTAAGCTAGGACGATGAAATTTGGCAAGCGTATCAGGGACCGGACCAGATTAAATTAAAAATAGTCGTTTTCCCGATTTGACCATCTGGGGGGGGGGAGTAGGGGCTGGTTAATTCGGAAAAATAGAAAAAATGAAGTATTTTTGACTTATGAGCGGGTGATTGGATCTTAATGAAATTTGATGTTTGGAATGATATTGTGTCTCAGAGCTCTTATTTTAAATCCCGACTGGGTCTGATGACATTGGGGGGAGTTGGAGGGGGGAAACCTAAAATCTTGGAAAACACTTAGAGTGGAGGGATCGGGATGAAACTTGATGAGAAAAATAAGCGCAAGTCCCAGATACATGATTGACATAATCGGAACTTATTTGTTCTCTTTGGGGTAGTTGGGGGGGGGAGTAAGTCTTAAAAATTAGAAAAATGAGGTATTTTCAACTTACGAACGGGTGATCGGATCTCAATGAAATTTGATGTTTAGAAGGATATCGTGTCTTAGAGCTCTTATTTTAAATCCCGACCAGATCTGGTGATGGGGGCGGGGAGTTGGGAGGGGGAACCTAAAACTTGGAAAACACTTAGAGTGGAGGGATCGGGATGAAACATGGTGGGAAAAATAAACACAAGTCCTAGATAGATGATTGACATAAACGGAACGGATCCGCTCTCTTTTGGGTAGTTGGGGGGGGGGGTTAATTCTGAAAAATTAGAAAAAATGAGGTATTTTTAACTTACGAACGGGTGATTGGATCTCCATGAAATTTGATTTTTAGAAGGATATCGTGGCTCAAAGCTCTTATTTTAAATCCTGACCAGATCTGGTGACATTGGGGGAAGTTTGGGGTGGGGAGACCTAAAATGATGGGAAACGCTTAGATTGGAGGGATTGGGATGAAACTTGGTTGGAAAATAAGCAAAAGTCTTGCATACGTAATTTACATAATTGGAACGGATCCGCTCAATTGCGGGGGGGGGGGGGTAATTCTGAAAAATAAGAAAAATAACGTATTTTTAACTTACGAAGGAGTGATCGGATCTTCATGAAACTTCATATTTAGAAGGACCTCGTAACTCTGATATCTTATTTTAAATCTCAACCGGATCAAACGTAATTGGAGGGGGGGGGGGCAGTTGGGGGGACCGGAAATCTTAGAAAATATTTAAAGCGGTGAGATCAGGATGAAACTGGATGGGAAGAATAGAAACCTGTCTAAGATACGTGACTGACATAACTGGACCGGATCTGCTCTCTTTGGTGGAGTTGGGAGGGGGAGGTAATTTTGAAAATTGAGGTATTTGTAACTTACGAAAGGGTGACCAGATCTTAATGAAATTTGATATTTAGAAGGATCTTGTGCTATAAAGTTTAACTTTAGGTTCTGACCTTCTCACAAGTGCCAAATGAGCTCTTGGCTCTTGGCTCTTCCGACCTCGTACCATATGAGCTCTCGGCTCTTCCGACCTCGTCCAAATGAGCTCTTGGCTCTTCCTACCTCGTACCATATGAGCTCTCGGCTCTTCCGACCTCGTCACAAGTGCCATATGAGCTCTTAGCTCTTGTTTTTCATAAACTTTTAAAAACGGGTCTGTAATCACACGCAGTGAGATAGAGATACCTAGCGAAGGAGCGATGTGTGCAAAATAAATTATTTATTAATTTTGTAAGACCAGGGCACTTCAGAAAGAAGAGCTGTACAAACTTTGAAGGGGACATATTTGATTGGAAATCGAAAGTTTTAGTGCCGTTTTTATGGCACTTGGTATTAACCAAATGACATACAGCAATCGCCAGTTCTGTCGGTCTGTCTGTCGGTCTGTCTGTCTGTCTGTCTGTCGGTCCCGGTTTTGCTACTTTCGGCACTTCCAGGTAAGCTAGGACGATGAAATTTGGCAGGCGTATCAGGGAAAGGACCAGTTTAAATTAGAAATAGTCGTTTTCCCAATTTGACCATCTGGGGGGGGGGAGTGGGGGCCGGTTAATTCGTAAAAAATAGAAAAAATGAAGTATTTTTAACTTATGAATGGGTGATGGGATCTTAATGAAATTTGATGTTTGGAATGATATTGTGTCTCAGAGCTCTTATTTTAAATTCCTACCGGATCTGATGACACTGGGGGAGTTGGAGGGGGGAAACCTGAAATCTTGGAAAACACTTAGAGTGGAGGGATCGGGATGAAACTTGATGGGAAAAATAAGCACAAGTCCCAGATACATGATTGACATAATCGGAATGGATCCGCTCTCTTTGGGGTAGTTGGGGGGGGGGGGTAATTCTGAAAAATTAGAAAAAATGAGGTATTTTTAACTTACGAACGGGTGATCGGATCTCAATGAAATTTGATCTTTAGAAGGATATTGTGTCTCAGAGCTCTTATTTTAAATCCCGACCGGATCTGGTGACATTGGGGGGAGGGAGTTGGGAGGGGGAAACCTAAAACTTGGAAAACACTTAGAGTGGAGGGATCGGGATGAAACTTGGTGGGGAAAAATAAACACAAGGGCTAGATACATGATTGACAAAAACGGAACGGATCCGCTCTCTTTGGGATAGTTGGGGGGGGGGGTATTCCTGAAAAATTTGAAAAAATGAGGTATTTTTAACTTACGAACTGGTGATCGGATCTCAATGAAATTTGATATTTAGAAGGATATCGTGGCTCAGAGCTCTTATTTTAAACCCAACCAGATCTAGTGATATTGGGGGGAGTTGGGAGGGGGAAACCTAAAACTTGGAAAACACTTAGAGTGGAGGTATTGGGATGAAACTTGGTGGGAAAAATAAGCACAAGTCCTAGATACATGATTGACATAACCGGAACGAACCCGCTCTTTTTGGGGTATTTGGGGGAGGGGTTAATTCTGAAAAATTACAAAAAATGAGGTATTTTTAACTTACGAACGGGTGATCGGATCTCAATGAAATTTGATATTTAGAAGGATATCGTGTCTCAGAGCTCTTATTTAAAATCCTGACCGGATCTGGTGACATTGGAGGAAGTTGGGGGGGGACCTAAAATCATGAAATCGCTTAGATTAGAGGGATCGGGATGAAACTTGCTGGCAAAATAAGCAGAAGTCTTAAAAACGTGATTTAAATAATTGGAACGGATTCGCTCTATTGGGGGGGGGGACGGGTTAATTCTGAAAAATAAGAAAAAATCACGTATTTTTAACTTACGAAGGAGCGATCGGATCTTCATGAAACTTCATATTTAGAAGATCCTCGTAACTCAGATCTCTTATTTCAAATCTCAACCGGATCAAGCGTAATCGGGGGGGGGCAGTTGGGGGACCGGAAATCTTAGAAAATACTTAAAGCGGTGAGATCAGGATGAAACTGGATGGGAAGAATAGAAACCTGTCTAAGATACGTGACTGACATAACCGGACGGGATCTGCTCTCTTTGGTTGAATTGGGGGGGGGGGGGTAATTTTGAAAATTGAGGTATTTGTAACTTACGAAAGGGTGACCAGATCTTAATGAAATTTGATATTTAGAAGGATCTTGTGCTTTAAAGTTCTAATTTTAAAGTCCGACCAGATCCTATGACAATGGGGGGAGTTGGAGGGGGGAACCGGAATTCTTGAAAAACGTGAAAATTGGGGTATTTTTATCTTATGAATAGATGATCGGATCTTAATGAAATTTGTTTTTTAGAAGGAATCCATGTTTCAGAGCTTTTATTTCAAATCCAGCCAGATCTTTTGACATTGGGGGGAGTTGGAGGGGGAAATCTTGGAAAAACACTTGGAGTGGAGGAATCGGGATGAAGCTTGGTGCATAGAATAAACAAAATGTCCTTGATACGTGATTGACAGAATCGTTCTGGATTTGCTCTCTTTGGAGGAGTTGGGGGGAGGGGTTCAGTGATTTGGCGAGTTTGGTGCTTCTGGACGTGCTAGGACGATGAAAATTGGTAGGCGCGTCAGGGAGCTGCACAATTTGACTTGATAAAGTCGTTTTCCCAGATTCGACCATCTGGGGGGCTAAATGGAGAGGAAAAATTAGAAAAAATTAGGTATTTATAACTTACGAGTGGATGATCGGATCTTAATGAATTTTGATATTTAGAAGGAAATCTTGACTCAGAGCTCTTATTTAAAATCCTGACCGGCATTAGGCCTCTTTTTTTCCTTTTTAAATCGATCTATTGATTCATAGAATTTTGTTAGAGCTCATACCATATGATCTCTTGGCTCTTAGCTCTTCTCGCCTCGTCACAAGTGCCATATGAGCTCTTAGCTCTTGTTGATAGGCAAAAAGGTTCGAAGGGCAAACAGCCACCGCCTAGCCCATCGTTTCCCCAAACACATACAATCAAAATTTTGGGATAGCCATTGTGCTCAGTATTGTTGAAAAGTCCATTTATTATCTATTTGAGGGGTAATAATTGATTATAATTATACATAGGGCCGCAGTGCTTTGTCCTTTTCTTTTCTTCGTCAGTATCGTTTCAGTGGGACATAATAGAGAACTGTTTAATTGCTCATTTAAATACTACTTCTTACATTTAACCGATTTTTACTTTGTTAGACTCGAGCCGTCATAAAGTGCCAAATGGTGCCCTGAAAGTGCACTCTCGGTGACATTCATCGAATTGAAAGTATGTACAGGATACATGGGCATCAGCTAGATTCAATTATGGACTCATTTATAAATTTATTTTATATTTAACTGCTTTTTATAAATTTGCTTTGATAATAAAATCCTTAAGTGCCATGTGGCTCGCAAAAGTAAACTTTGGGCTGCTTTTCCATTATTAAAATAGAAAAAAGAAAAAAGGGTATTGAACAAAGAAAAAATTCTGAAAAAAATTACCCTGGACCTATCCCCTTTGAGGAAATTCTCCCTCATGGAAAATATCTTTTACAAATTTCCCCACGTTAACTTTTTTTGACCGGAACTTCTAATTTAAAGTTATTCGAAATGTAAAGTTAGAATTCTTTATCTTACCCGTTGGGTATTGTTTAATTAAGAATATTAAGAAAACCCGTAACAATTCTTGGCATTATTACGGCAGAAACCTTGCATTAATTAAAACTTGCCAGGGAAGTCAATCGGAAGAAGAAATTGACACCTAGAGTTTAAAAGTTACCTTCCTCTTTGTATCTATGTTTTAAAAAATGAATATAGAAGAATCAAACAAAAGTTTTTTTGTATTTTCTGCGGGGGGGGGCACACAATATAATTTTTATGACAAAAAAATTTTTGTCATAAATAAAATTTGGTCTTATAGAGTCGCATAATAAATGTGATAACAATAGAAAAAGATTGCACGCGATTGGAAAAAGATGCACGCGGTTTGTACCGCGTGCATGTGCTGCGAAAATTTCTAAATTATGGGAAAAATATAAATATTTTGTTCAAACTCACTTTATCCTACTTGCAGCAGAAATTTCGCTTAGATGCTGATGCAAAGGTAAATATTTTCATAAATAGCTCCGGCAATGGGTGTAATACAGCTAATTTCAAGAATAATCCTTATAACATTTATGTAATTCCTTCTTTTTGAGCTGGCTAAATAAATATTTAGAAAAGCAAAAATAGGGAGAACTCAGTATCGTATTAAACTTAGAGGCAGTTTGTATATTTATGGCCAAGTGTGTGAATCCAAATATGAGGAATATGACGTTATAATTAGATATTTGGTTCTTTTTTCTGACACACCCAGGATCAAACATTACGCCCTTTCCTAATAAGAAACATTATATGTAAAGAAGGGCAGATTACATAATCTACAAACCTCTCCAAGAGGTGGGAGGGCTCATTACATCCTCGGATGCTAATTACTGGACCTTTTAACCATTGAAAAAACTCATTATCTCTAAAATTTAAAATTTAGTTACGTTTTAACAAGTTGGACAAGATTTTCGGGGTTAAAACCTGGAAACCTCCGGATGTGGCATTGTTTTGAGGATTTGTTACTAATAAGAAAAAAAAATATAATTAACAAGGAATACTATGTATTGGTTGGTGATGGTAATAGAAAAAAAGAAAAGATTGTTTAAGATTTTACCCGAAGCGACAGAAAATAATTACAAAAAATGTTCTTGTTCATTTTACACTGTAAAATGAACATATTTGTGAAATTTCTTACATTGTATTTGAAATATGTGACATTATTTTAATGCGTAGAAATTTCTCATAGTCCCTGTTAGACCATATTATCCACGTTTTCTGACTTTTGAATGGATTATTATGGAACAAAGGGTAAGTGAAGTCCCAAAACTAGAAACAACTTTATTGTGGAAGCTATGTGGAAGAAATAAACTAACCCCAAAATGGGGTGTTAAACATAGAGGCAGTTGGTGTATGTATGGCATAGCGTGTGAATCCAAACATGAGGGATATGGTTAAAAGGAACCAAATATCCACTGATGACGTCATGTTCCTCGTTTTTGGATTCATATACTAGGCCAAAAATGTACAAACTGCCTGCATGTTTAATACCACGCTGACTTCTCGCTATTTTTCTTTATTTTTTATTTTGATATTGGATGGTTGAAGATATTACAGCATATTCTAAATACAACATTAAGTGAAAATAAAGATTTAATGTTTTAACATTAACATTTAAAAAATAAAAGTTTCAATGTTTGATGTTCATTTTACGCTATCCCTGTAAAGTATCCCTGTATCTGCAAGATTGAATCAGTTCTTTGTAAGGAAGCTGCTAAAGTCCTTAGTAGCAGAAAAATTTTAATGTGCCTGCTCTAAGTTGCACTCATAATCATCTTTTTTAGAAGAAGCTTTGCAAATGATTTTTTAACAAATATATCAGAAATTTGAATATGTCAGTTACGACGGATACCAGATTTCGAGATATCAAGTATGATATTTCAGCTAAGAGCATTCTCATTAAATCTTTTCATCTATCCTTCAATACAATTTTTGTTCAGTCTAATTTCCTTAATTAAAACAGAGTTTACATTCAAAACAGAATAAAAATTAATTTGGTGTTTTTTATATTCCGATTGACCCAATTAAGAGACAATTCTACTCTTTTGTGCCCAGAATTATTGACACAAGGGATTAAACTTTAATATAAATTGAAGACGCACAAAGTTAACTTAGTCAGTGAGTAAGTGAGAAGCGAGGTGATCTGTTAGCCCTCTAGAATTATGGATTTTGGAGACAAGGAAAGGTAGCGAAAATAGTCACTTTTTTATACCCTCTTCCTTAATCTTTTGTATTGCAGCATTTTTTAAATAGTGCATCTTCTTATAAAACTATCATTTCTATATTAATAAAAAATGAACCCAAAATTAAAAACACTTTTGCTATAATTTGGGCCCTATTCTCATCATAGACTTCGTATTCCAAGCTAATAAACTGAGAAAATGCTCTGGCCAAGATGACCGACTATCTGATACCCATCTCCCCTCCTACGCATATAAGGGGTTCTAAAAATACTTTAGCATAAAGAGCGAGGTATTTAGGAGGAGATAAATACCTCGCTCTTTATGCTAAAGTATTTTTAGTAGTTTCAAGTAATTTAAGTTTGTTACGGAAGTTAATTCTTAAGTTACGTATATTTTTTACTAATAAAAACGTTTGTTAAAAATTAAAAGCCCTAGTTGCCTTTTTAAGTAACCGAAACATTGGAGGGCAACTAGGTCTCCTTCCCCATCCCTTATTTCTCAAAATCGTCTGATCAAAACTAAGAGAAAACCATTTAGCCAAAAAAGAATTAATATACAAATTTCATTTTAATAATCTATGTGCCGAGAGCCAAAATCAAACATGCATTAATTCAAAAACGTTCAGAAATTAAATAAAAAACTAGATTTTTTTAACTGAAAGTAAGGAGCGACATTAAAACTTACAACGGACAGAAATTACTCCGTATATGAAATGATCCGTATATCCGCAATTCCTCTCTCTATACGCTAAAGTTTGACTCTTTGCCACAAGTCTACTTTTTGAAATAATTAAAAGCTTTAGCGTAAAGAGCGAGGGATTGCGGAGGGGACAGCCCATTTCATATACGGAGTAATTTCTGTTCGTTTTAAGTTTTAATGTCGCTCCTTACTTTCAGTTAAAAAAACTAGTTTTTTTTTATTTAATAGCATATTCAAGCAAGTATTTTCATGTGCTGTGTAGGCGTACACATTTGTATGACAGATGAGTGATCAACTTTAACTCAGCGGGAGGGGATTGAAGATTGAAAAAAAAACAAAAAAACAGTTTTTGCCAAAATCTGTCGGTCAAAAAGGTTTTAGTTTTGGAACATTTCTGAATTAAACATATAAATTAGTTAATATTATTTGACATGTATTTCTATACAATACGTGGTAAATGCATATATTTCATAAATTCTTAATTAATATTTTAGTGATATTTATGCAATTATTCTGTAATGTCTTTTCTTTTTAAATTAATTCTCGGGTTTATATCTTGTATTAATAAAAAACATACACAGACGACAGATTTGAGTATGTTACATACAATATATGCTTATATAGCCTTTCAGCAATTTATACTAAAATAATCTTTTTTATGTTAGGAGGCCAAGCAACGAAGAAGAAACCGAAATTGGTATTATTGGCAAAGGATTGAACCACAAAAAACAAATTTGTATAGAAAAGGGGAACACACTCCACTTGACGGCATATCAGATATCAAAGCTAATCAGGTAGGCATTCTTTTAGAAAAGCGATAAATGTGACTTTTATATTGTATTTATTGAATCCTTAAATCTAACTTTTTCTTTTTTATCTTCTCACTTTTTTCCTCAAGGACGATAGAGGAAGGTTAAAAAACCTTACCACTTAACTATTGCAACATTTCAATTTTTGAAAAAAACTGAGATATATGTAAAAACTTGCAATCTTGACAGTTTTGATATTAATATTTAATTTGGCTGACTCTGATTTCCTTCTCAATTATGATTAACAGAAAAAGTACTTATATAAGTGATTTAAATAATTGGAACAGATCCGCTCTATTGGGGGGGGGGGGCTATATATTAATATTTAATTTGGCTGACTCTGATTTCCTTCTCAATCATGATTAACAGAAAAAGTACTTACATACGTGATTTAAATAATTGGAACGGATCCGCTCTATGGGGGGGGGGGCTAATTCTGAAAAATAAGAAAAAAATACGTATTTTTAACTTACGACGGAGTGATTGGATTTTCCAAAATAAAGAGGGACTTAATTTTTTCCTATGATAAGACCTACTAGTAATAGTGTTAATAGCAGTAGTAGCAGTACTAGTAATATCAATATATTGTCAGGGGAACATACCTCTCATCAATTCCTGGAAGTTTCAACTTAATAAAATTGGCCATTGGTAAGACATTGCTGATATGTCCTTTTGGTAACTTGCATGCTCGTATACTTCTTGATATTTTCATCTAAATTCTCTTAGTCTTAACAGTAGCTCCAATATAAGTAGTAGTAGTAATATAGCAGTAACAGTAGTAGCAATAGCGTATGATTGTCACACTTTTCTTTTTGCTGCTCAATTTGTTCCATGGGGGTAATTTTCTGCAAAGAAGATTTTTCTATGCGAAGGATTGTCTAGAAGGATGGGTAATAAATAACATTCATCATGAGACTACCCTTATAAACGTAAAATTGAAAAATCAATCTTCTGACAAAACCCTTGAGATTAGACACGTTGACCTTCAAATGTCCTAGGCAAAAAAAAGAAAAAAAATCTAGAAAAGGGGGCTAATACCCCTAATAATAGTGCTCTTTCTATTGGTTATTCCAATGATTAAATAATAAATAGAGTTTGAAATCTAGATTTATTAATCATAAATATTTGGCTTTTGTTTTTTGGAATGAAAAGCTACAATGTGCTTATTTTATACATCGCGTTTTCTTGTTAATTGTTCTTTTCAAATATTTCTTCACAATGAACTGCAACTATGAAACGACGCGGCTTAAAAGTAACCGAAACCCTAATAAACAAAATGTTGATATCGATAGATGCATCAAAAGGATTGGCTTATAATTCTGGTACGAAATATATATGATTCATTAACTTTAGTGCTACCTATCAAAAGTTGCGTGCCTGAAGGATTTTTCTGAATTTTCGAAAAAGGTGATTGAGAACCCCCTGAAAGTCAAAGATTCTGAATAGAAATAACATCATCAGATTCAACAAATAAGAAAACCCTATTTAATTTTTGAACTTCCATCTGCAAAAATGTGGTATTTTGTATTTTTTTTTCTGAAGAAAGATCAATGATACGTGTTTACTTGCTTGTTTGTTTTTACTTTTTTTTTGTCCTGGGATAATTGCATCCCAGGGGTGATAGGTGTTATTTTGAGGACGCAGAAGTAGGGCTTTTCAAGAATGCACGAGTTTATATGCATTTTAGCTTATTAAAGCAAATATTTTTGTGTGCTGCGTAGGCAAACAAATTTACATGACAGATGAATAATAAACTTTAACTCAGTAGGAAGGGTTTCGAAGATTGAACAAAATTTAAGTTTTTGCCAAAAATTTGTTGGTCAAAAAAAGTTTTAGCGTTGGAACATCAAAGAACTCAATATGTAATGTAATTAGTATTATGTAATTTGTGTTTCTATATAATATTTTGTAAATTTAAATATTCTAAAAATTATTAATTCATATTTTATTGATGTTTATGTAAATATTGGGTAGTGTATTTTTCTTTTTAAAGCAAGCCTTGGGGCAACATTATATATTAATAAATCAGACGACAGATATAAATATATGACATACAATATTTACATATGTAGCCTTTCAGCAATTAAGATTAAAATAGCCTTTTTTATGTTAGGAGGCCAAGCAACGAAGAAGAAACTAAAATTGGAATTACTGACGAAGAAATTGGTGTTATTGACGAAGAATTGAAGTACAAAAAACATATGTGTAAAGAAAAGCGTAACAGACTCCACTTGACGGCATATCAGACATCGAAGCTAAACAGGAAAATAACCTTTCTTTATGAATGCGATAAATGTGACTTTTATACTGTAATTATTGAACGCTTAAAGTAAACCTTTTTCTTTTTTATCTTCTTATTTATTTTTTACCCATGGACGATTAAGGAAGGCTAAAAAAAAGCCTAACACTTTGCAATCGCATCATTTTGCTTTTCAAACAGTTCGTGGTAACGAACTGTAGTAAGGAGCAACCCGGCTCAATAGTAACCAAAATCCTAAAAAACGGAATTTTGATACCAATAGTTACAACAAAAGAATCAAATTTTAATGCTGATTTTAAATATATAAGTTTTGTCAAGTTTGTCCAACCCCCCTTGCACTTCCTGGATGAAGGGCCAAGAAACGGAGATCAGCACCGCCAGTACGGACTGTAAAGTCTAATGCCGTATCCTTTACCTTTACAAGTTTAGCCTTACCCATCAAAGGTCACGAGCCTGAGAAAGTTTCCCCTATTTTAGGAAATAGGGAGAATCACCCCCTAAAAGTCATCGAATCTTAACGAAAATCACACCATCAGATTCAGCGTATCATAGAGCCCTAGTTTAAAAGTTCCAAGCTCCTATCTACAAAAATGTGGAATTTCGTATTTTTTGGCAGAAGACAAATAACAGATGCGGATTTATTCGTTTGTTTGACTTTTTTTTTTCTTTTTCCCAGGGGTGATCCTATCGACCCAGTGGTCCTAGAATTTTGTAAGAGACCTCATTCGAACGGAAATGAAAAGTTTTAGTGCCCTTTCTAAGTGATCAAAAACTTGGAGGGTACCTAGGCCCCCTCCCACGCTCATTTTTTCCCAAAGTCGTCGGACCACTGTTGGTGACTTTGTACTCGCAACAATTGGTCGTAATGGCAGATTTGGCTCATGTATCTTTGGAAGTTCATATAATTTGGGCACAAAGAACCTCTTGGTAAGAATTTGTAGAAAGCTGATGTTTAGTCTTCCCTTCTTCCTTCAAACTCTTTAACTCGTTCTTAAACTTCTTTGTGTATGAGTCCGTCGGGTAAAAAGAAAGTTTTTGTATGTTTGTACGTTTTTTGTTCTATCAAAGACATAAAGATTCTTAATAATTTAAGAAGGAATGAATCTATTATTATTAGAAAAGCAGACCAGGGTTACACTTTAGTGGTAATGGACACCAAGGACTACGATTCAAAATTAAACGCTTTACTGAAAGATGAAAAAACGTACAAAAAACTTTCTTTTGACCCGACAGACTCATACACAAAGAAATTTAAGAACGAGTTAAAGAGTTTGAAGGAAGAAGGGAAGATTACATATCAAATTTTCTACAAATTCTTACCAAGAGGTTCTTTGTGCCCTAAATTATATGGACTTCCAAAGATACATAAGCCAAATCTGCTATTACGACCAATTGTTGCGAGTACAAAGTCACCAACAAGTGCTCTGAGTAAGTGGCTAGTGGCATTGTGTAAACCACTCATGTCTACACAGATTTCTTACATTAAAAATTCGTCAGAACTTTAAAAAAAACTAAAAGAAGTGGAGTTTTCTTCAAATTCTATAATTTCAAGTTTCGACATAGTCTCAATGTATACGAGTATTGATGTAAATGCCGCAGAAATTCTTCTTGAAGGAAAGATACTAAGAAATTTGGACTTAATTAGTGGTGAAACAGTTTTGGAAGTCGGTGTAATTATGAATTTAGTTAGGTTGTGCAACATGTTCTCTTATTTTCTTCAATTCAGAGGTTTTTTTTTCGAACAAGTAAATGGTTTACCCATGGGGGCCCTTTTAAGTCCTTTATTAGCAAATTGTTTTGTAGAAAATATTGAAACAATAGCGTTAGTTTCATACTTTTTAAATTATAAGTATTGGGGGAGATATATGGATTACATAAGTTCTGTATGGAATTATGGGGTGGAGGAATTAAAAAGTTTTTTAGAACATCTTAATTTTTGGGTAGGTGATTTAAAATTTACAATAGAATAAGAAGAGGATAATTTCCATTTCTGGACGTCCTTCTTTAAAAAAAATTAAAATAGTCTGGATTTTAAGATTTACAGAAAACCTACTAACAATAACAGATTTTTGTCGTTTTTCTCCGGTCATGCTCCCCAAGTAAAAATTGGTTTAATCATATCCTTAACTGACCGCATTTTTAGAATTTGTTCTCCAAAATTCATTGAGGAGGAATTATTGTTGTTAAAAGAGATTTTAACAATTAACCATTATCCGGGTTGGTTAATTGACCAGACTTTTTCGAAAAGAAGGAAAAAATTTCTTGAATTTTCTGACGATATTCTGGAAACAACAGAAAAGAAAGATATTTTTTGTTCTGTACCATATGTTCCAGGTTTGAGTGAAAAACTTAAAATAATTTTACAAAATAATGGCTTAAAGGTAGCTTTAAGAGGTAGTAATACTTTGGCTAGTTTTTTAAATTCTGGAAAGGATCGGACATCCGTAGAGCAACAAAGTGGGGTTTATAAAATCCCATATAATTGTGGAAGCTCTTATGTGGGACGTACTAACCAGAATTTAAAAATGAGATTGCTACAACATCATAATTCTATTTCATCGTCTTTAAAGCAAAATACCAAACCTGAAGATTTCACGTCGGCCCTCTTGGAACATATCTTTAATTTTCCAAATCATTTTATTTTGTTTGAAATTGTTTCTTTGATTTCTAGGGACCAAGGTTTATAGCAAATTTTTAGGGAAACAATCGAAATTAAAAAAAAAATATTCAAGAATAATTCCATAAACAGAGATACAGGTGAATTTGGATTGAACTCAATTTATGATAATTTACTGAGGTCAAATAAAGTAAATATCACCTCACCTAAGAGCTATGACCTCTGTCCGCGTAAGTTTTAATCGAATGATTATGAGAAAAAATTTAAGGAAACAATCGAAATTAAAAAAAAAATATTCAAGAATAATTCCATAAACAGAGATACAGGTGAATTTGGATTGAACTCAATTTATGATAATTTACTGAGGTCAAATAAAGTAAATATCACCTCACCTAAGAGCTATGGCCTCTGTCCGCGTAATATGTCAGATAATTATAATGAACCGGAACCGAAAAGGTCAAAGAAATTTGCCTCCGCTGTTGCATTGAAAAAAATAAGAGCAATAATCTATATGTAATTAGTTTATTAGGTATAAATTTTGTTTATTTTTATTCATGTCTTTTAGTTTTACTGCTGATGATGAACACTGTATATGTGTTCGAAATATCCAGTAAAATAATTTTATATCTATTCACTGTCAATAGAAAGGTTTCATCCTTATTTTGAACTGTTTTACTTTCGTAATGGAAAGGCAGTGTGGTCTTCGAAGTTATCTATATTGGGAGGAGGGGTTGAGAAGAGGGGGCTGTGTGGTGGAAACTTTCTATGGAGGAGTTTCCTCTGGAGGAAGAAGATTTCCATGAAGGGGCGCAGCATTTTCTAGCGTTATTTAAAAAAAAAGAAAAAATAAATATGAAAAAGTTTTTTCAGCTAGAAGTAAGGGGCAGCATTAAAACTTAAAACGAACAGAAATTATTATGTATATGAGGGGCTCACCTCCTCGTAATACCTCGCTCTTTACGCTAAAGTGTTTTTAGTAATTTCAACTATTTATTCTACGACTTTTGTGATTCAGCGGCCATTCCTAATGAACTGGGACAAAATTTAAGCTTTAGTGTAAAGAGCGAAGTACTGACGAGGGTCTTTACCCATATGTAATAAAAACATGAGAATAGAAAATTTCGTTACGTAAGCTAATTTATTAGTTACGTATATCTTTTACTAATAAAAACATTCGTAAAAAATTAAAAGTTCTAGTATCCTTTTTTAGTAACCGAAAAATCGGAGGGCAACTAGGCTTCCTCCCCCGCTCTTTTTTTCTCAAAATCATTCGACCAAAACTATGAGAAAGCCATTTAGCTAAAAAAAATAAATATGCAATTTTTTTTAATTATTCCTCTGCGGAGAGCCAAAATCAAAACATGTTTTGATTTTGAAGTTTTCAGTTAAAGTTTTTTAACTGAAAGTAAGGAGCGACGTTAAAACTAGAAACGAACACCAACGCACCGGTTTCATTACTTCGAATATGAAAAGGGCTGCTTCCTCATCAACGCCCCGCTCTTTACGCTCTTTTACGCTAAAGTTTTTTACTGTTTTAAAAAGAAGAGTTAGTAGAAAGAGTCAAATTTTAGCGTAAAGAGCTAAATCTTTGTGAAAATTTAGCAAATTCTGTTAAAATTTAGCAAATTTAGCACAAAGCAAATCTTTTTGCTAAAGTTTGACACTTTCTCTCAACTCTACTTTTTAAAACAGTAAGAACTTTAGCGTAAACAGCAGGGTGTTGAAGAGGGAGCAGTCTCTTTCATATACGGGGTAATTTCTGTTCGTTTTAAGTTTTAATGTCGCTCTTTACTTTCAGTTTAAAAAAAGTTTCTTTATTTAATTTCTGAACGTTTTTTAGTTAATCCATGTGTTGATTTCGGCTCTCCGCAGATGAAAAATTAAAGCGAAATTTGCATGTTTATATATTTGGCTAAATGGATTTCCCATAGTTTTAATCGGATGATTATGAGAAAAAAGGAAGGGAGAGGAGGCCCAGTTGCCTCCAATTTTTGGGTACTTAAAAAGGCAACTTGAACTTCTAATTTCTTACGAACGTTTTCATTGGTAAAAGATATATGTAACTTACGAATTAGCATACGTAAAAAACTTCTATATTCGTATGTCTTTATTACGTATATGAGAGGGTTCGTCCACTCGTCAATACCACGCTCTTTACACTAAAGCGTAAATTTTGTCCCCTGAATCACAAAGGCCGTAGAATAAATAGTTGAAATTACTAAAAATACTTTAGCGTAAGGAGTGAGTTATTAGGAGGAGGTAAACCCATTATATACGTAATATTGTCTGTTCGTTTTAAGATTTAATGCTACTCCTTACTTTAGTTGAAAAAACTTTTTCATATTTATTTGTTCATTATTTTTTAAAATAATGCTAGAAAATGCTGCGCCACCTTCATGGAAATCGTCTTCCCCCAGGGGAAATTCCTCCATGGAAAGTTTCCACCACATAACCCCTCTTCTCAACCCCTCCTCTCAACCAGAAAATCCCCCTGAAAACGTCTGTACACTTCCCAATAACCATTATTGAAGAAGTTTTAAGTTGAAGAGAACCATATTGTAGAAGTTTCAAGCTCGTATCTGCAAAAGTGTGGAATTTTGCATTTTTTGCTAGAAGACAAATCACGGATGAGTGTTTATTTGTTTTTTTTTTTTGTTTTTCTCCAGGGGTGATCGTATCGACTCAGTGGTCCTAGAATGTCGCGAGAGGTCTCATTTTAACCGAAATTAAAAGTTCTAGTGCCCTTTTAAGTGACCAAAAAATTGGAGGGCCCCTAGGCCCCCTCCCACGCTCATTTCCCCCCAAAGTCACCGGATCAAAATTCTGAGATAGCCATTTTATTCAGGGTAGTCAAAAATACTTAAAACTATGTCTTTGGGGACGACTTACTCCCTCGCAGTCCCCGGGGGAGGGGCTGTAAGTTACAAACTTTGACCTATGTTTACATATAGTAATGGTTCCTGGGAAATGTACAGACGTTTCAGGGGGATTTTTTGGGGTTTAGGGGCGAGAGTTGAGGGAGGGATATTTCCACGGAGGAACTTCTCAGGAGAAACAGAATTTCAATGAAGGAGGCGCAGGATTTTCTAGCATTATTTGAAAAACAATGACAAAACAAACGTGAAAAGTTTTTTCTACTGATAGTAAGGAACAGCATCAAAACTTGAAACGAACAGAAATTATTACGCAAATGAGGGGTTTAGCTCCTCGTAATACCTCACTCTTTACCCTAAAGTATTTTTAGTAATTTCAAATATTTATTTTGCGGCCTTTGTGATTCAGAGGTCATTCTTAGGGAATTGGTACACAATTTAAGCTTTAGCGTAAAGAGCGATGTATCGACGAGGGTGAACCCCCTCATATACGCAAGGAAAACATACGAATATAGAAGTTCGTTACGTAAGTTAATTCGTAAGTTATGTATATTATTTACTGATGAAAACGTTCGTAAAAACTTAAAAAGTTCTAGTTGACTTTTTAAGTAATCGAAAGATTGGAGGGCAACTAGGCCTCCTCCCTCTCTCCTTTTTTCTCAAATCTTCCGATTAAAAATATGAGAAAGCCATTTAGCGAAAAAAAAAAAAAATCAATCTGCAAATTTCGTTTTAATGTCTAACTATGTCTATGTCCTATGTCTTTTGCCAGATTCAGATCACGGGTGCGTGTTTATTTGTTTGTTTGTTGTTTTTTTTTTCCAGGGGTGATCGTATCGACCCAATGGTACTAGAATCTTGCGAGAGGGCTCATTCTAACTGAAATAAAAAGTTCTAGTGCCCTTTTTAACTGACCAAAAAGAAGTTCGTTACGTAAGTTAATTCGTAAGCTACGTATATTTTTTACTGATGAAAACGTTCGTAAAAATTAAAAACTTCTAGCCTTTTTAAGTAATCGACAGATTGGAGGGCAACTAGGCCTCCTCCCTCTCTCCTTTTTCTCAAAATCTTCCGATTAAAACTATTAGAAAGCTATTTAGCGAAAAAAAAATTAATATGCAAATTTCGTTTTAATGTATAACTATTTCTATGTCCTATGTCGAGGTTCTATGTCTTTTGCCAAAAGGCAGATCACGGGTGCGTGTTTATTTGTTTGTTTGTTTTTATGGCACTTGGTATTAACCAAGTGACATATAGCAATCGCCAATTCTGTCGGTCCCGGTTTTGCTACTTTAGGCACTTCCAGGTAAGCTAGGACGATGAAATTTGGCAAGCGTATCAGGAACCGGACCAGATTAAATTAAAAATAGTCGTTATCCCGATTTGACCATCTAGGGGGGGGGAGTGGGCGCCGGTTAATTCGGAAAAAATAGAAAAAATGAGGTATTTTTAACTTGCGAACGGGTGATCGGATCTCAATGAAATTTGATGTTTAGAAGGATATCGTGTCTCAGAGCTCTTATTTTAAATCCCGACCGGATCTGGTGACATTTGGGGGGAGTTGGGAGGGGGAAACCTAAAACTTGGAAAACACTTAGAGTGGAGGTATTGGGATGAAACTTGGTGGGAAAAATAAGCACAAGTCCTAGATACATGATTGACATAACCGGAACGAACCCGCTCTTTTTGGGGTATTTGGGGGAGGGGTTAATTCTGAAAAATTACAAAAAATGAGGTATTTTTAACTTACGAACGGGTGATCGGATCTCAATGAAATTTGATATTTAGAAGGATATCGTGTCTCAGAGCTCTTATTTAAAATCCTGACCGGATCTGGTGACATTGGAGGAAGTTTCTGGGGACCTAAAATCATGAAATCGCTTAGATTAGAGGGATCGGGATGAAACTTGCTGGCAAAATAAGCAGAAGTCTTAAAAACGTGATTTAAATAATCGGAACGGATTCGCTCTATTGGGGGGGGGGACGGTTTAATTCTGAAAAATAAGAAAAAATCACGTATTTTTAACTTACGAAGGAGTGATCGGATCTTCATGAAACTTCATATTTAGAAGATCCTCGTAACTCAGATCTCTTATTTTAAATCTCAACCGGATCAAGCGTAATTGGGGGGGGGGGGGCAGTCGGGGGGACCGGAAATCTTAGAAAATACTTAAAGCGGTGAGATCAGGATGAAACTGGATGGGAAGAATAGAAACCTGTCTAAGATACGTGACTGACATAATCGGACCGGATCTTCTCTCTTTGGTGGAATGGGGGGGGGGTAATTTTGAAAATTGAGGTATTTGTAACTTATGAAAGGGTGACCAGATCTTAATGAAATTTGATATTTAGAAGGATCTTGTGCTGTAAAGTTCTAATTTTAAATTCCGACCAGATCCTGTGACATTGGGGGGAGTTGGAAGGGGAAACCAGAATTCTTGGAAAACGTGATAACTGGGGTATTTTTATCTTATGAATAGATGATCGGATCTTAATGAAATTTGATTTTTAGAAGGAATCCATGTCTCAGAGCTCTTATTTCAAATTCTGACCAGATCTTTTGACATTGGGGGGAGTTGGAGGGGGAAATCTTGGAAAAACACTTGGAGTGGAGGAATCGGGATGAAGCTTGGTGGATAGTATAAACAAATGTCCTTCATACGTGATTGACAGAATCGTACTGGATTCGCGCTCTTTGGAGGAGTTGGGGGGAAGGGTTCAGCGATTTGGCGAGTTTGGTGCTTCCGGACGTGCTAGGACGATGGAAATTGGTAGGCGTGTTAGGCAGCTGCACAATTTGACTTGATAAAGTCGTTTTCCCAGATTCGACCATCTGGGGGGCTAGAGGGAGAGGAAAAATTAGAAAAAATTTAGGTATTTATAACTTACGAGTGGGTGATCGGATCTTAATGAATTTTGATATTTAGAAGGACATCGTGACTCAGAGCTCTTATTTTAAATCCTGACCGGCATTAAGCCTCTTATTTGAATTTTCATAGAATTGATTCATAGAACTGATTCATAGAATTTTGTTAGAGCTCATACCATATGATTTCTTGGCTCTTAGCTCTTCTCGCCTCGTCACAAGTGCCATATGAGCTCTTAGCTCTTGTTTTTGTTGTTTTCCCCAGGGGTGATCGTATCGACCCAGTGGTCCTAGAATCTTGCGAGAGGGCTCATTCTAACGGAAATAAAAAGTTCTAGTGCCCTTTTTAACTGACCAAAAAAAATTGAGGGCACCTAGGCCCCCTACAACGCTAATTATTTTCCCAGAGTCACCGGATCAAAATTCTGAGATATCCATTTTATTCAACTATGTCTTTGATACGACTTACTTCTCCACAGTCCCCATGGGAGGGGCTACAATTTACAAACTTTGACCAGTGCTTACATATAGTAATGGTTATTTGGAAGTATACAGACGTTTTCAAGAAATTTTAGGTTGGGGGAGGGGGTTGAGAAGAGGGGGACATGTTTTGGAACTTTCCTTGGAGGATTTTGTCATGAGAGAAGAAAATTTTCATGAAGGGAGTGCAAGATTTTCTAGTATTATTTAAAAAAAAAAAATGAAACAACAAATCTGAAAAAGTTTTTTCAACTGAAAGTAAGGAGAATACCTCGCTCTTTATGCTAAAGTATTTTTAGTAACTTCAACTATTTATTCTACGGCTTTTGTGATTCAGGGATCATTCTTAAGAAATTGGGACAAAATTTAAGCTTTAGTGTAAAGAGCGAGGTACTGACGAGGGGTTGAAACCCTCATATACGTAATAAAAACATGAGAATACAGAAGTTCGTTACGTAAGCTATTTTGTAACTTACTTATATCTTTTAATAATAATAGCATTCGTAAAAAATTTAAAGTTCTAGTTGCCTTTTTAAGTAGCCAAAAAACAGAGAGCAACTAGGCCTCCTCCCCCGCTCCTTTTTTCTCAAAATTATTCGATCAAAACTATGAGAAAGCCATTTAGCCAGAAAAAAATATGAAAATTTTGTTTTAATTATTCATCTGCGGAGAGCCAAAATCAAAACATGCATTGATTCAAAACGTTCAGAAATTAAATAAAAAAAACAAGTTTTTTTGACGGAAAGTAAGGAGCGACATTAAAACTTAAAATGAACAGAAATTACTTCGTATATGA
The DNA here is from genome assembly GCF_032884065.1 of Artemia franciscana. Classification (NCBI taxonomy): domain Eukaryota; kingdom Metazoa; phylum Arthropoda; class Branchiopoda; order Anostraca; family Artemiidae; genus Artemia; species Artemia franciscana. Next base: position 2,161,256 of record NC_088870.1, on the reverse strand, counting down.
AAGGAGCTGCTTCCTCATCAACGCCCCACTCTTTACGCTAAAGTTTTTTGCTGTTTTAAAAAATAGAGTTAAGAGAAAGAGTCAAACTTTAGCGTATTAGATTATCACACTATATATTAGTGTGGGACATAAAAGGAAATGTAATGAGCCCCTTCTTTTCTCGTTTTCTACATTAAAAACGAGCATAGATTAATCAAAAAAGGGTTATCTGCTCAAAGTAAAGAACAAAGTAGAAACTTATGACGAGCAACAGTTTCAAAGCTATTGAAAATTATTTCTCCAAATCATTTTTTTGGGGGGCGGAGAAAAACTCCCCTCCCCCCACAAAAAAACGGATGCCATATGTAGTGTAGTTTAAACAAGCTTTCGAGTGCATCAAGGTGAATGTTGTATATGCTCGGCTTTTCTAAGCCAGTTTCGGAAATAATTTCGCAGTACCTACTTGCAATGTTAAAAATTTATATATAATGTTGCACTGCCATCTTAACCAAATTAAAAACTACATCTGTTCTATCACCATTGTCAAAACTTTACACAGAAAATTTATTATAAACACACTATGAAAAAAAAGTTGTTTGTATAGGCTACAGTGCTTTGTCCTTTTCTTTTCTTCGTCACCATCATTTCAGTGGGACATTATAGAGAACTGTTTAATTGCTCATTTAGATGCTATTTCTTATATTTAATCGACTTTTATTTTAAATTAGACTTGATATAGCCGTCATAAAGTACCAAATGGTGCCCTGAAAGCGCCCTTTCGGTGACGTTCCTTGAATTGAAAGGCTGGGCGGGCTGGGCTGGTATCTTTTGATACCAAAAGGTACATCATAAGAATCGGATTTTCATGCTGATTTTAAATATATAACTTTCATTAAGTTTAGTTTTACCCATCAAAAGTTACGATCCTGAGAAAATTTGCCTATTTCGGAAAATAGGGAGAAACACCCCCTAAAAGTCATAGAATCTTAACGAAAATCACACCATCAGATTCAGCGCATTAGAGAACCCCGTTGAAGAAGTTCCAAGCTCCTATGTACAAAAATGTAGAATTTTTTATTTTTGCCAGAAAACAGATCACAGATGCGTGTTTATTTGTTTGTTTGTTTTGTTTTCCCAGGGGTGATCGTATCGACCCAGTGGTCCTAGAACGTCGCGAGAGGGCTCAATCTTTCAGAGATTAAAAGTTCTAGTGTCCTTTTTAAGTGACCAATAAAATTGAAGGGAACCTAAGCCCCCTCACACACTCATTTTTTCCCAAAGCCACCGGATCAAAATTCTGAGATAGCTATTTTATTCAACATAATCAAAAAATTTAATAACTATGTCTTTGGGGATGCTCACTCCCCCACAGTCCCCGTGGGAGGGGCTGCAAGTTGCAAACTTTGACCAGTGTCTACATATAGTAATAGTTATAGGGAAGTGTACGGACGTTTTCAGGTGTTTTTTTGGTGGTGGTGGAGGGGGGTAGTTGAGAGGAGGCCGTTACTTGGCAGGATCTTTCCTTGGAGGAATTTGTCATGGGGGAGGAGAATTTCCATGAAGGGGGTGCAGAATTTTCTAGCATTATTTAAAAGCAATGAAAAATAGATATGAAAGAGTTTTCTCAACTGAAAGCAAGGAGCGGTATTAAAACTTAAGAAAGAACAGAAAGTGTTACGCATATGAGGGTTTCACCTCCTCTTAATGCCTCATTCTTTACGCTAAAATATTCTTAGTAATTTTAACTGTTTATTCTACGGCCTTTGTGATTCAGGGGTCATTCTTAAGGAATTGGGGCAAAATTTAAGCTTCAGTGTAAAGAGCGAGGTGATGACGAGGGGGTGAAGCCCCTTATATACGTAAGAAAAACATAAGACTATTGAAGTTCATTACGTAAGTTAACTCGTAAGTTACGTATATTTTTCACTAATAAGAATGTTCGTAAAAATTAAAAGTTCTAGTTGCCTTTCTAAGTAACCCAAAAATTGGAGGGCAACTAGGCCTCCTCCCCCGCTCCTTTTTTTCAAATTGTCCTGTACAAACTATGAGAAAGCCATTTAACCAAAAAAATAATAATATGCTAATTTCTTTTTAATTGTTCGTGTGCGGAGAGCCAAAAGTAAAACATGCGTTAATTTAAAAACGTTAAGAAATTAAGTAAAAAAAAACAAGTTTTTTTTACTGAAAGTAAGGAGCAAAATTAAAACTTAAAACGACCAGGAATTACTCCGTACATGAAAGGGGTTACTCCATCCTCAGGGCCCTGCTCTTTACGCTAAAGTTTTTTACTGTTTTAAAAAGTAGGGTTGAGAAAAAGAGTCAAACTTTAGTGTAAAGAGCAGGGCGCTGAGAAGAGAGTAGCCAACTTCATGTATGGAGTAATTTCTGTTCGTTTTAAGTTTTAATGTTGCTGCTTACTTTCAGTTAAAAAACTTATTTTTTTATTTAATTACAATAGAAAGAAGAAAAAAGGGTTTCGAACAAGGAAAAAACTCTGAAAAAAAATACCCTGGAAAATACCTCCCAACTTTAACCTCTGAGGAAATTCTCCCCCATGAAAAATATCTTTTGCAAATTCTCCACGTTAAAAATTTTGACCGGACTTTCTAATTTAAAGTTATTCGAAATATAAAGTTGGAATTCTTTATCTCACCCATTGGGTGTTGTTTGATTAAGAATATTAATCATGCAGTTGCAATTCTTGGCATTATTACGACAGAAACTTTGCATTAATTAAAACTTGCCAGGGAAGTCAATCGGAAAGAAAAAATTGACACCTAGAGTTTGAAAGTTACCTTCCTCTTTGTATCTATGTTTTAAAGATGGAATCTAGAAGAATCAAAAAAAAGCTTTTTTTGTATTTTCTGGGGGGGGGGTACACAAAATATATTTTTTTCGCCTCAAATTCTTGTCATAAGTATAGTCTTATAGCGTCGCATAATAAATGTTATAACAATTGAAAAAGATTATTGGCTGGTACCGCGTGTCTGCACAGTGAAAATTTCTAAATTATGGGAAGAATATAAATATTTTGTTCAAACTCACTTTATTCTACTCGCAGCAGAAATTTCTTTTAGATGCTGGTGCAAAGGTAAATATTTTCATAATTAGCTCCGGCAATGCGCGTAATACAACTAATTTCACGAAAAATTACATTTATGGAATTCCTTCTTTTTGAGTTGGCCAAATAAACATTTAGAAAAGCAAAAATAGAGAGAACTAAGTATAGTATTAAATGTAGAGGCAGTTTGTATATTTATGGCCAAGTGTGTGAATCCAAACATGTAGAATATGACGTTATAAGTGGATATTTGGCTCCTTTTTTCGACAAACCCAGGATAAAACATTACACCCTTTCCTAATGATAAACATTATATGTAAAACAAGAGCTAAGAGGTCACATGGCACTTGTGACCAGGTCGGAAGAGCCAAGAGCCACTAGCTCATATGGTATGAGCTCTAGATAATTGTAAGAATCAATAGATTGCTTTAGAAGGAAAATCAGAGTCTTAATGCCGGCCAGGATATAAAATAAGAGCTTTGAGTCACGAGGTCTTTCTAAATATCAAAGTTCATTAAGATCTGATCAACCACTTATAAGTTAAAAATACCTCAATTTTTCTAATTTTTTCTCTCCCTTCAGCCCCCCAGATGGCCGAATCGGAGAAAAGACTTTATCAAGTCAATTTGTTCTGCTCCCTGAAACGTCTACCAATTTCATCTTCCTATCACGTCCAGAAGCACCAAACTCGCCAATGCACTGAACCCCAACCCCTAATTCCCCCAAAGAGAGTGGATCCAGTCCGGTTATGTCAATCACGAATCTACGACATTTATAAGCGTTTTCCAAGATTTCCAGTTTCCTCCTCCAACTCCCCCCAAGATCAACAGATCTGGTCGCGATTTAAAATAAGAGCTCTGAGACATGAGCTCCTTCTAAATACCAAATTTCACTAAGATCCGGTCACCCGTTCTTAAGTTAAAAATCCCACATTTTTTCTAATTTTCCCAAATTAACAACCCCCAGCTCCCTCAAAGAGAACGAATCCGTTCCAATTATGTCAACCTCGTATCTATAATTTGCGTTTATTCTTCCCATCAAGTTTCATCCCAATCTCTCCACTCTAAGTGTTTTCCAAGACTTTCGGTTTAGAAAGATTTCTGTTTCCCCTCCAACCCTATATGTCCCCGGATCAAATTCGAATTGAAAATGGAGCATCTGAGAGACATAAGATGATTCTGTATACTAAGCTTCATTAAGATCCGATCACCCATTCGTAAGATACCTCGATGTTCATGTTCTCCAATAATTCCGGTTTCCCCCTCAAACTCCTCCCAATGTTACCGGATCTGGTCAGGATTTAGAGTGAAAGTTCTAAAGAACGAGTTCCTTCTAAATATCAAATTTAATTAAGATCTGATCACCCGTTCGTAAGTTAGAAATACCTCATTTTTTCTAATTTTTCCGAATTACTCCCTCCTCCGACTCCACGAAAGAGAGCGGATCCAGTCTGGTTATTTCAGTCGCGTATCTTGGACTTGTGCTTATTCTTCCCACCAAGTTTCATCCTAATCTCTCCGCTTTGAGCGTTTTCCAAGATTTCCCCCCCCCAATGACAAAGGATCCGGTCGGGATTTAAAATAAGAGATCTGAGTTAAGAGGTCCTTTTAAATATGAAATTTCCTAAAGATCCGATCATTCCTTCTTAAGTTAATAATACCTCAGTTTTTGTAATTTTTTAGAATTAACCCTCCCCCCAACTCCCCCAAAGAGAGTGGATCTGTTCCGGTTATATCAATCACGTATCTAGGGCCTGTGATTATTTTTCTCACCGAGTTTCATCCCGATCCCTCCACTCTAAGCGTTTTTCTAGATTTTAGGTTTCCCCCCACCCAACTCCCCCAAATGTCAACGGATCCGGTTGGTATTTAAAATTAGAGCTCTGTGACACAATATCCTTCCAAACATCAAATTTAATTAAGATCCGATCACCCGTTCGTAAGCTAAAAATACCTCATTTTTTCTATTTTTTCCAATTTAAACGTCTCCCTACTCCCTCCCCCCCCAGATGGTCGAATCGGGTAACAGACAATTTTTAATTTAACTTGGTCTAGTTCCTGATACGTCTGCCCAATTTCACCGTCATAGCTTACCTGGAAGTGCCTAAAAAAGCAAAACCGTGACAGACAGACAGATAGACCGACCGACAGAATTTGCGATCGCTATATGTCACTTGGTAGATACCAAGTGCCATAAACAGGGCGGATTACATAATCTACAAACCTTGCTCCAAGGGGTGGGAGGGCTCATTTCATCCTCAGAGGCTATGTTATTGGATCTTTCGACTATTGAAAAAAATTCATTATCTCAAAAATTTAAAATTTAGCTAAGTTTTTACAAGTTGGACAAGATTTTTGGGGTTAAAATCTGGAAACGCCTCCACCGGATGTGGCATTCTTTCGAGAATTTTTTACCAACAAGAAACAAAAACAAATATAAGGGACAACGAATACTATGTATTGGTGGGTGATGGTAGTTGAAAAAAAGAAAAAAAAAGTTTAAGATTTTACCCGAAGCGACAGAAAATAATTAGAAAAAACGCTTTCTTTAATTTTACACTGTAAAATGAGCATCTTTGAGAAATTTCTTACATTGGATTTGAAATATGTGACATTATTTTATTGCTTATAATTCCTGTTAGACCTTATTGTCCAGGTTCTCTAACTTTTGAATAGATTATTATGGAACGAAGGTAAGTGCAGTCCCAAACCTAGAAACAACTTTGTTGATGAGTGTAGTTATGTGGAAGAAATCAAACTAACCCAAAAATGGGGTATTAAACATAGAGGCAGTTTGCATATGTATAACGTAGTGTGTGAACCCAAACAGGAATATGGTTAAAAGGAACCAAATATTCACTGACGACGTCATATTCCTCGTGTTTGGATTCATATACTAGGCCACAAATGTACAGACTGCCTGTATGTTTAATACCACACTGACTTCCCGCTATTTTTGCTGTATTTTTTATTTTGATATTGGATGGTTCAAGACATTTTAAGCATGTTCTAAATGCAACATTAAGTGAAAATAAAAGTTTATTCTTTTAACACTAAGATATCTTAGATATGAGTTTAAAGTTGTTTCTGCCTTTTTAATGCACACTTTAATGCAAATTCAAAAATGTTTTGCTGGAGGTTCATTTTGATATCGGATGGTTGAAGATATTATTAAGGATGCACCCTTTAATGCAAATTCAAAAATGTTTTGCTGGAGGTTCATTTTGATATCGGATGGTTGAAGATATTATTATCGGATGGTTGAAGATACATAAATTATTGAAATGAAATTAGTATATTAATTTTTTTTTGGCTAAATGGCTTTCTCTTAGTTTTGATCAGACGATTTTGAGAAATAAGGGGTGGGGAAGGAGGCCTAGCTGCCCTCCAATTTTTCGGTTACTTAAAAAGGCTACTAGAACTTTTAATATTCAACGAACGTTTTTATTAGTAAAAAATATACGTAACTTAAGAATTAACTTACGTAACAAACTTTTGTATTCTTATATTCTTATTATGTGTACGAGGGGGTTTGTACCCTCGTTAATACCTCGCTCTTTACACTAAATCGTAAGTTTTGTCCCAATTCTTTAAGAATGACCCCTGATTCAAAAAGGCCGTAGAATAAATAGTTGAAATCACTAAAAATATTTTAGCATAAAGAGCGAGGTATTTATCTCCTCCTAAATACATCGCTCTTTATGCTAAAGTATTTTTAGAACCCCTCATATGCGTAATAATCTCTGTTCGTTTTAAATTTCAATGCTATTCCTTACTTTTATTTGAAAAAACGTTTTCATGTTTATTTTTTCATTGTTTTTTTTTTTATGGTAATGCTAGAAAATCCTGCGCCCTTTTCATTGAATTTTTCTTCCCCCATGACATATTCCTCAAAGGAAAGATCCTCAAACAAAGCCCTCTCCCATCAACCCCACCCCCCAAACCAAAAAATCCCCATGAAAACGTCTGTACACTTCCCAATAACCATTACTATATGTAAACACTGGTCAAAGTTTGTAACTTGCAGCCCCTCCCTCAGGGATTGTGGGGTAGTAAGTCATTCCCAAAGACATAGTTATTATGGTTTTCGACTATGCTGAACAAAATGGCTATCTTAAAATTTTAATCTGTTGACTTTTGGAAAAAAATGAGCATGGGAGGGGGCCTATTTGCCCTCCAATTTTTTTGGTCACTTAAAAAGAGCAAAAGAACTTTTCATTTCCGTTAGAATGAGCCCTCTCGCGACATTCTAGGACCACTTGGTCGATAAGATGACCCCTGGGAAAAAAACAAAAAAAAAAACAAACAAACAAATAAACACGCACCCGTGATTTGTCTTCTGGCAAAAAATACAAAATTCCACAATTTTTAGATAGGAGCTTGAAATTTTTGCTATAGAGTTCTCTGATATATCGAATGCGATAGTGTGATTTTCGTTAAGATTCTATGACTTTTAGGGGATGTTTTCCCCTTTTTTCAAAAATAGGGCAAATATTCTCAGGCTCGTAACTTTTGATGACAAAGACTAAATTAATTGAAACTGATATATTTAGAATCAGCGTAAAAATTCGATTCTTTTGATGTATCTTTTAGCATCAAAATTCCGTTTTTAGAGTTTCGTTTACTATTGAGCCGGGTCGCCCCTTACTACAGTTCCTTACCACGAACTGTTTGAAAAGAAAATAATTCGGTATTTCGGGGCTTCTGACATTATTACTCCTTTGCGGAAGTTAGGCTCAAAATTGAAAAAGGATTATATTTTTTCTCTGGGCCCCTTCCACCTCTTAGTTCGTTTATTTTCCCGTTAGTTTTCACCTGTTTTCGCTTTATAGTTGTGTTATCTCTTAGCAGTTCTTTCGTTAGTTGAGTTATGGTTGTGGTATATATGTTTTATCGCTCGTATAGTTGTGTTATTTTCAAATTATACTCCATAATAGAGAGGCTCCGAACACCCAGCATTGTATATTAAGCTCTTAATTTGACGTTTTTTTCTAACGTGACCAGATTCGTCCTGCGCCCTTTTCATGGAATTTTTTCCCCCATGGCATATTTCTCCAAGGAAAGATCCTCCCACATAGCCCCCTCCCTCAACCCTACCCCCAAAACCAAAAAAATCCCCCTGAAAACGTCTGTACACTTCCCAATAACCATTATTATATGTAAACACTGGTTGAAGTTTGTAACTTGCAACCCCTCCCCCAGGGACTGTGGGGGAGTAAGATATCCCGAAAAACATAGTTATTATGATTTTCGACTATGCTGAACAAAATGGCTATCTCAAAATTGTAATCCGTTGACTTTGGGAAAAAATGAGCGTGGGAGGGGGCCTAGATGCCCTCCAATTTTTTGGTCACTTAAAAAGGGCACTAGAACTTTTCAATTCCGTAAGAATGAGCCCTCTTGCGACATTCTAGGACCACTTGGTCGATACGATGACCCCTGGGAAAAAAAAAAAAAAAAAAACAAACAAATAAACACGCACCCGTGATTTGTCTTCTGGCAAAAAATGCAAAATTCCACATTTTTGTAGATAGGAGCTTGAAACTTCTACAGTAGGGTTCTCTGATACGCTGAATCTGATGGTGTCATTTTCGTTAAGATCCTACGACTTTTAGGGGGTGTTAGCCCCTATTTTCCTAAATAAGGCAAATTTTCTCAGGCTCGTAACTTTTGATGGCTAAGACTAAACTTGATGAAACTTATATATTTAAAATCAGCAGTAAAATGCGATTCTTTTGATGTAGCTATTGATATCAAAATTCAATTTTTTAGAGTTTTGGTTACTATTGAGCCGGATCGCTCCTTACTACAGTTCGTTACCACGAACTGTTTGATCCCTGTATCTGCAAGATTGAATGAGTTCTTTGTAAGGAAGCTGCTAAAGTCCTTAGTAGCAGAGATCTTTTAATGTGCCTGCACTGCGTTGCACCCATGATCATCCTTTTTAGGAGAAGCTTTGCCAATGATTTTTTATCAAATATATCAGAAATTTGAATATGTCAGTTACGACGGATGCCAGATTTTGAAATATCAAATATGATATTTCAGCTAAGACTATCCATCAAATGTCTTCATCTATCCTTCAATACAATTTTTTTTCCGTCTAATTTCCTTAATTAAAACAGAGTTGACATTCAAAACAGAATAAAGATTAATTCGGTGAGTCTTTACATTCAAATTGACCCAATTAAGAGACAAATTAACTCTTTTGTACCCTGAATTATTATCAGAAGGGATTAAACTTTAATATAAAATCGAAGACGCACAAAGTTAACTTAGTCAGTGAGTAAGTGAGAAGCGAGGTGATCTGTTAGCCCTCTAGAATTATGGATTTTGGAGACAAGGAAAGGTAGCGAAAATAGTCACTTTTTTATACCCCCTTCCTTAATCTTTTGTATTGCAGCATTTTTTAAATAGTATATTTTCTTATATAACTATCTTTTCTATATTAATAAAAAATGAACCCAAAATTAAAAACATTTTTGCTATAATTTGGGCCCTATTCTCATCATCGACTTCGCATTGCAGGCTAATAAACTGAGAAAATGCTCTGGCCAAGATGACCGACTATCTGAATACCCATCTCCCCTCCTATTAATTTCTGTGCAAAACTGTACAGCCCATCTTTTCTTTGTTATTTTTGCATATTACACTTTCCTTTTTGTTGCTCAATTTGGTCCCTGGGGGTAATTTTCTGAAGAGAAGATTTTTCCATGCGAAGAATTGTTTAGATGGAGGGTAATAAACAATATCCATCAAGTGGCTACCCTTATAAACGTAAAATTGCAAAGACAATCTTGTGACAAAACCCTTGAGACGAGACACGCTTCCCTTCAAATATCTTTAGCAAAACAAAAACTTGCATAAATTTAGAAAAGGGGGTAAAATACTTTTAAAAACAGTGCCCAGTCTATTGATTATTTCAGTGATTAAATAGTAAATACAGTTTTAAATCTAGATTTGTTAATCAAAAATATTTGGCTTTTATTTTTTTGGATAATAAGCTACTAGGTGCTTGTTTTATATATGACCTTTTCTTTCTAATTGTTATTTTCAAATAGTTAGTATGAAACAACACGGCTCAAAAGTAGCCGAAATCCTAGTAAACCGAATAATAATATCAGTAGACGCATCAAAAGAACTTGTTTATAATTCTGATACAAAATATATATGATTCGTTAACTTTAGTGCTACCCATCAAAAGTTAGGTTTCTAATAAATTTGCTGGATTTTTGAATAAGGGGAGTAACAATCCCTAAAGAAACAAGAATCTGAATGAAAATTACATCATCAGATTGAAAAGATAAGAGAGCCCTATTTAACTTTCGAACTCCCATCTACAAAAGTGTTGCATTTGTATTATTTGCCGAAAAAAAAAAATCAAGATTGTCTGTTCATTTACTTGTTTGTTTTGTTTTTTTTGTCCCAGGGATAATTGCATCCCAGGGGTGATAGACGTTATTTGTAGGCCGTAGAACTATAGCTTTCCAAGTATACGCGAGTTTATCTTCATTTTAGTATATTGAAGCAAATATTTTCATGTGCTGTGTAGGCGTACACATTTGTATGACAGATGAGTGATCAACTTTAACTCAGCGGGAGGGGATTGAAGATTGAAAAGAAATAAAAAAATCAGTTTTTGCCAAAAATCTGTCGGTCAAAAAAGCTTTAGTTTTGGAACATCTCTGAATTAAACATATAAATTAGTTAATATTATTTAACATGTACTTCTATAAAATACGCTGTAAATACATATATTTCATAATTTATTAATTAATATTTCAGTGATATTTAAGTAATTATTCTGAAGTGTCATTTTCTTTTTAAATCAATCCTTGGGGTTGCAGTATTTTGTATTAATAAAAATCAGACACAGACGACATATTTGAATATGTGACATACAATATATGCTTATATAGCCTTTCAGAAATTAAGAATAAAATAATCTTTTTTATTTTAGGAGGCCAAGCAATGAAGAAGAAACCGAAATTGGTATTATTGGCGAAGGATTGGAGTACAAAAAACAAATTTGTAGAGAAAAGCAGAACACACTCCACTTGACGACATATCAGATATCAAAGCTAACCAGGTAAGCATTCTTTAGAAATGCGATAAATGTGAATTTTATATTGTAATTATTGAATCCTTAAATCACACTTTTTCTTTTTTATCTTCTCACATTTTTCCTCAAGGACGATAGAGGAAGGTTAAAAAACCTTAACACTTAGCTATTGCAACGTTTCAATTTTTGAAGAAAACTGAGATATATGTAAAAACTTGAGATCTCGACAGTTTTGATATTAATATTTAATTTGGCTGATTCTGATTTCCTTCTCAATCATTATTAACAGAAAAAGTACTTATCTATTATATAAAACACACTCGAGAATTGAAGTTAGGTTAATGCTAATGGACATCCGTGGTGAGACACTATATTCTATCATTAGTCAAAGCAAACTAATCGGTGTCCTCGAGGATTCTGTTAATAATGAACTAGGTCAAGAGTCGCGTTAACAATGAATTTTTCTTTGTCTTTGAGACGGTCCGCCGACGCTGAAGCTCCTAATTTAATAATTCACAAAAGACCTTCACAATTTTGCTAATAAAGTATTCTATTTTCATATATTTTATAGTCACCAAACTTCAGTTCTAGGGTGTGTTTTATATAATAGACAAGCATCGACTAAAAATCTAGAACGAAGCTATTGAGCTAGAACAAGCCAAATATTAAATGAAAACCAAAAACACTTTATCATTGCCCTAACCGTGAATTTCGCATTGCAGTTACCTAAATATCACGTATTTTTTCTTTATCTTTCTAAAATAATTTAAGGGCAATGAAGGAAGCTAAGCTAGTCAAAGAAATAGGTTAACAATGTATATTATTTCGCTTTTTGAATATAATTAGCGAAAATAATCTGGCTATTTTAACAGTTGTTTTTGCGTGAATTAACTGAGGTAGAATCAAGTTCTTATTTAGCTGGTAAAAATATTTTTCTAATTTATAATTTATAATCAAACAGTTCGTGGTAACGAACTGTAGAAAGGAGCGACCCGGCTCAATAGTAACCAAAACTTTAAAAAATTGAATTTTGGTACCAATAGCTACATCAAAAGAATCTAATTTTAATGCTGATTTTAAATATATAAGTTTCATCAAGTTTGGTCTTACCCATCGAAAGTTACGAGCCTGAGAAAATTTGCGTCATTTTAGAAAATAGGGGGAAACACCCCCTAAAAGTCATAGAATCTTAACGAAAATCACACCATCAGATTCAGCGTATCAGAGAACCCTGCTGTAGAAGTTTTAAGCTCCTATCTATAAAAATGTGGAATTTTATATTTTTGCCAGAAGGCAGATCACGGATGCGTGTTTATTTGTTTGTTTGTTTTTTTGTTGTTTTTTCCCCAGGGGTGATCGTATCAACCCAGTTGTCCTAGAATGTTGCGAGAGGGCTCATTTTAAAATGAAAGTTTTAGTGCCCTTTTTAAGTGACCAAAATAATTGGAGGGCACCTAGGCCCCCTCCCACACTAATTATATTCCCAACGTCAACGGATCAAAATTCTGAGATAGCCATTTGATTCAGTGTAGTCGAAAAACCTTATAACTATGTCTTTGGGGCGACTTACTTCCCCACAGTCCCCGTGGGAGGGGTTATAAGTTCAAAGCTTTGACCAGTGCTTACATATAGTAATGGTTATTGGGAAGTGTACAGGCGTTTTCAGGAGGATTTCTTTAGTCGGAGGCAGGGGTTGAGAAGAGGGGGATATACTGGGGGAACTTTCCATCGAGGAATTTGTCATGGGGGAAGAAAATTTCCATGAAGGGAGCGCAGGGTTTACTAGCATTACTTAAAAAAAAACAATGAAAAAATAAATATGAAAAAGTTTTTTTTCAGCTGGAAGTAAGCAGCAGCATTAAAACTTAAAACGAACAGAAATTATTACCCATATGAAGGCTCACCTCCTCCTAATACCTTGCTCGTGGTAACGACCCGGCTCAATAGTAACCAAAACTCTAAAAAACTGAATTTTGGTACCAATAGCTACATCAAAAGAATCGAATTTTCCTGCTGATTTTAAATATTTAAATTTCATCAAATTTGGTCTTACCCATCAAAGGTTACGAGCCTGAGAAAATTTGTGTCAATTCAGAAAATAGGGGGAAACACCCCCTAAAAGTCATAAAATCTTAACGAAAATCACATCATCAGATTCAGCGTATCAGAGAACCCTGCTGTAGAAGTTTCAAGCTCCTATCTATAAAAATGTGGAATTTTATATTTTTTGCCAGAAGGCAGATCACGGATGCGTGTTTATTTGTTTCTTTTTTTCTTTTTTTGAAAAAGAAAAATATTCCTATTAACAGTGCTCTGTCTATTGGTTATTCCAGTGATTAAATAATAAAAAGACTTTGAAATCTAGATTTATTAATAATAAATATTTGGCTTTTGTTTCTTGGAATGATAAGCTAGAATGTGCTTGTTTTATACATCACTTTTTCTTGTAAATTAAATAAAAAAAAAGTTTTTTTTAAATGAAAGTAAGGAGCGACATTAAAACTTAAAACGAACAGAAATTACTCCGTATATGAAAGGGGCTTTTCCTCCTCGACACCCCGCTCCTTACGCTAAAGTTTTTTATTGTTTTAAAAAGTAGAGTTGCGAGAAAGAATCATCACAAATCGTAACAAACTTTTATATTCTTATATTTTTGATTATATATATGAGGGGGTTGGTCCCCTCGTTAATACCTCGGGACCACTAAATCTTGTTTTATCCCAATTCTTTAAGAATGACCCCTGAATCAGAAAGGCCGTAGAATAAATAGTTGAAATTATTTAAAAAAAATTTAGCATAAAGAGCGAAGTATATATCTCCTCCTAAATACCTCGCTCTTTATGCTAGAGTATTTTTAGAACCCCTCATATGCGTAATAATCTCTGTTCGTTTTAAGTTTTAATGCTTCTCCTTACTTTCAATTGAAAAAACTTTTTCATGTTTACATTTTCATTGTTTTTTTTTATAGTAATGCTAGAAAGTCCTGCGCCCTTTTCATTGAATTTCTCTTCCCCCATGAAATATTCCTCCAAGGAAAGATCCTCCCATATAGCCCCCTCCCCTGAACCCCACACCCAAACCAAAAAAATCCCCCTGATAACGTCGGTACACTTCCCAGTAACCATTACTGTATGTAAACATTGGTCAAAGTTTGTAACTTGCAGCCCCTCCCCCGGGGACTGTGGGGGGTAAGTCATCCCCAAAGACATAGTTATTATGGTTTTCGACTATGCGGAACAAAATGGCTATCTCAAAATTTTGATCCGTTGACTTTGGGGAAAAAATGAGCGTGGGAGGGGGCCTAGGTGCCCTCCAATTTTTTTGGTCACTTAAAAAGGGCACTAGAACTTTTCATTTCCGTTAGAATGAGCCCTTTTGTAACACTCTAGGAGCACTTGGTCGATACGATGACCCCTGGGGAAAAAAAAACAAATAAACACGCACCCGTGATTTGTCTTCTGGCAAAAAATACGAAATTCCACATTTTTGTAGATTGGACCTTGAAATTTTTTCTATAGGGTTCTCTGATACGCTGAATGCGACGATGTAATTTTCGTTAAGATCCTATGACTTTTAGGGGGTGTTACCCCCTATTTTCCAAAATAAGGCAAATTTTCTCAGGCTCGTAACTTTTGATGACAAAGACTAAATTTGATGAACCTTATATATTTAAAATCAGCATAAAAATCCGATTCTTTTGATATATCTTTTAGCATCGATATTCCGTTTTTTAGAGTTTCGTTTACTATTGAGCCGGGTCGCTCCTTACTACAGTTCGTTACCACGAACTGTTTGATTGTTCTTTTCAAATATTTCTTGGCAACCAACTGTAAATAAGAAACGAAGTGGCTTAAAAGTAACCGAAACCCTAATAAGCCAAATTTTGATATCAATAGATGCATCAAAAGAATTGGCTTATAATTCTGGTACGAAATATATATGATTCATTAACTTTAGTGCTACCCATCAAAAGTTACGTGCCAGAAAATTTTTCTGAATTTTCGGAAAAGGTAATTAAGAACCCCTGAGAGTCAAAGATTCTGAATTGAAATAACTTCAACAGATTCAACAAATAAGAAAACCCTATTTAATTTTTGAGCTTCTATCTGCAAAAATGTGGTATTTTGTATTTGTTTTTCTGAAGAAAGATCAATGATACGTGTTTACTTGCTTGTTTGTTTTTACTTTGTTTTTCAGGGATAATTGCATCCCAGGGGTGATATGTGTTATTTTGAGGACGCAGAAGTAGGGCTTTTCAAGAATACACGAGTTTATATGCATTTTAGCTTATTAAAGCAAATATTTTTATTTGCTGCGTAGGCAAACACATTTGCATGACAGATGAATAATCAACTTTAACTCAGCGGGAGGGGTTTTGATGATTTAAAATTTAAGTTTTTGCCAAAAATTTGTTGGTCAAAAAAAGTTTTAGTGTTGGAACATCTCAGAACTCAATATGTAATATAATTAGCATTGTGTAATTTGTATTTCTATATAATATGTTGTAAATTTAAATATTTCAAAAATTATTAATTAATATTTTATTGATGTTTATGTAAATATTGGGTTGTGTATTTTTCTTTTAAAAGCAAGCCTTAGGGGTCACAACATCATGTATTAATAAAACAGACGACAGATATAAACATGTGACAAACAGTATTTACTTCTGTAGCCTTTCAGCAATTAAGATTAAAATAGCCTTTTTTATGTTAGGAGGCCAAGCAACGAAGAAGAAACCAAAATTGGTGTTATTGACGAAGAATTGAAGTACAAAAAACATATGTGTAAAGAAAAGCGTAACAGACTCCACTTGACGGCATATCAGACATCGAAGCTAAACAGGAAAATAACCATTCTTTATGAATGCGATAAATGTGACTTTTATATTGTAATTATTGAACGCTTAAATTAAACTTTTTTCTTTTTTATCTTCTTATTTATTTTTTACCCATGGACGATAAAGGAAGGCTTGCAATCGCATCATTTTGCTTTAAAAGCAAACTGAGATGTAGAGTTTTATGTAGAAACATGAGATATGGACAGTTTTTTGGGATTTTTTTTGTAGATATTATTGTTTGATTGGACTGACTATGACTTCTTTCTCAGTCATGATTAACACAAAAAAAACTAGAACAAAAATTTGAAGTTAAAACAAATCAAAGATGAAATGGAAACTAAAGTTACTTTATTAGTGCTCTGACTGTGACTTTTACATTCAAGCTACCGGAATATTATGTAATTTTTGTTTATCTTAAAAATTTCAAGGGCAATGAAGGAAACAAAGCCAGTAAAAAAAAATAGCTTCAGGGTAACAGGTAGCAGTCAGGGTAACAACGTCATTTTATTTTATTTATTCGAAAAAAAAATTATGAGAATAATCTGGATGTTTTGACAATTGTTTTTCTGTGAATTACTTGAGGTAGAGTCAAGTTCTAATATAGCTCCTAAAAATCTTTTTCTAATTTAAGTTTTATAATGACAAAAAAAGCTTGAGCTAAAGTTTTGGTCAAATATCAATGAGCCTAAATATTTAGACCTACTTTGCACAATCTAAATATGATTGGTTGTTCCTCCACAACGCTTTAAAATGTAATTCATAAAATACATTGGGAGGGGCAGAATATTTCTTTCCAAAATAAAGGGGGACTTTGTTTTAGCCGAATTTCTTCTGGACTTCTTGTAAGTTTCAATTTAGCCATTGCTATGACATTGCTGATATATCCTTTTGATAACATGTATGCTGCTACACCTCTTGATATTTCCATCTCAGTGCTAGTAGTATTGTGTCAATGTAGGTAGTATTGGTTGAAGTAGTAGGACGAATTGCCTAAATTGCAGCTCTTGACCAGAGGATAGTGAGGAGGTTGACATCTCCTGAGACATTACTGGAGCTTTCAGTAATACCGAACAAAATAGCTTTGATTGGGCGTAGTGTGGAGAACGATAGGCTTTGGGGGGTGGCTGATCACACTCTTCCAATCAAATGAGCTCCGTCCGATCCAAAATTTATACGACAACTCGTTCCAAAAGGCTCTTTTTTGTCTCGGGACCCACGTAACAACCCTAATTATTTGACCCTGATCATAATAAGCTTATTATTCTAATTAAACGGCCTTTGTGAATCAAGAGTCATTCTTGCATAACTAAAAAAAAAAAAAATAAAAGTTCGATGTAAAGAACATGGTATTGAGGAGAGGGCGACTGCCCTCATATGCGTTAAAATTTTTGTTCGTTGTATACTTTAATGCTGCTCCTTACTTTCAGTTGAAAAACCTTTTTTTAAACCCTAGCTATTCCACTCATTTCAGAAAAAATGATGTACACTATTCTGATTGGTTAATAAATAGACGAATCAATCATATGCTTTTGCGATTGGTTAGTAAATCGGCAAATCGCTATAAGCACCTCCTTTTCGGTAGAATGAATCTTTCAATTATACATGATTTACGAATTTTTAATTTTCTTAATTTCAATTTTCTCCGGAAAATTTTGCTTCAAACCAGTCCCTAGAAAACAAAGAGACATTATCGTACAAGATAAAATTGTCCGGAACATCTTCAGGTTTGGAATTTTGCTTTAAAGCTGACGAAATACAATGTTGAGGCTGTAGCAATCTCATTTCCAAATTCCGCTTACTGCGTCCAAAATATGAGCTTCCACAAGAACATGGTATCTGATATGCCCCATTTTGCTGCCCCAATGAAGTTTGATCCTTCCTAAAATTTAGAAAACAGAAAAATAGCGCTAAGAATTTTTTTTTACCCCGAAAGTTACACAAGATATTTTCCAAAGGAAATTTTCATCTAGCACGCAATTTTTATGGAAAAATCTCCCTGGCGATTAGGGGGATCTTAGGTCGAAATTTATTTCAATGGAAGTATATTTTTTGGAGAGAAGACATTTTTTGTTACTGGGAACCAGAATTTCAAGCGTTAAAAAACAAAACAAAAAACGTTCAGTAATTGAAGGCAGAACGATAGCACTGTCTGTAATTACGTGGGAGGGGTTACGCATACGGAGGATTACAAGAGGGGGGGAGAGTTATGGATTGTAATCTAAACTAAAAAGTGATGTTTGCAAGCTGTAACTCATGACAGAGGGAATTGAGAAGGAACTTTTAGGTAAAGCTTAGGGTGAGTTTTGGTTAAATGATATCCATATGCAAGCTTTATAAAGGACATACGAGGAATATCATAGGAAGTACCGCTATGTAAGAGCTATTAATACCATCTTAACTTTTAAATGAGCTAATTAGATTGGAATTTAAGAGCTTTAGTTTCCTTTTTGCTTGTCCGTCGGAGGGCAAGCAACCCTTCTCTCAAGCTCATTCCTTTATCAAACATTCAATCTAAATTTTGAGACAACTAAAATTTTTCAGCATAGCGTCTATGTTTCTTGGGATGATGGGTGATCAATCCTCACAATTATTCATTTTGCCCATTATGCTTTAAAACTAAATTTTGATTTAAAACTAAATGAAGTGGCACTATGTGTACGGTTCAAAATATCAAAAGAGCAAGAGAAGAAGCCTAGATGCCCTCCCATTTTTTGGTTACTTAAAAAAGCGACTAGAACTTTTAATTTTTTACGAAGGTTTTAATTAGTAAAAGATATACGTAACTTATAAATTAGCCTACATAACGAACTTTTGTATTCTCATGATTTTATTACATATATGAGGGGGTCCAGCCCCTCGTTAGTACCTCGCTCTTTACACTAAAGCTTAAATTTTGTCCCAATTCATAAAGAATGACCCGTTAATCACAAAAACCGTAGAATAAATAGTTGGAATTAATAAAAATACTTTAGCGTAAAGACCAAAGTATTAGGAGGAGGTGAGCCCCTCATAAGCGTAATAGTTTCTGTTCGTTTCAACTTTTAATGCTGCTCCTTACTTCCAGCTAAAAAAACTTTTTCATATTTATTTTTCATTGTTTTTTTTTAATAATACTAGAAAATCCTGCACTCCCTTCATGGAAATTTTCTTCCCCCATTACTAATTGCTCGATGGAAAGCTCCCTAAAATATCCCCCTCTTCTCAACCCCTCCCCCAACCGAAAAATCCCCCTGAAAACGACTGTACACTTCCCAATAACCATTACTATATGTAAGTACTGGTCAAAGTTTGTAACTTGTAACCCCCCCACGGGGACTGCAGGGGAGTAAGTCGTCCCCAAGGACATGGTTATAAAGTTTTTCGACTACACTGAATAAAATGGTTATCTCAGAATTTTGATCCGTTGACTTTGGGAAAATAATTAGCGTGGGAGGGGGCCTAGGTGCCCTCCAATTATTTTGGTCACTTAAAAAGGGCGCTACAACCTTTCATTTCCGTTAGAAAGAGCCCTCTCGCAACATTCTAGGACCACTGGGTCGATAAGATCACCCCTGAAAAAAAAACCCGAACAAATAAACAAGCATCCGTGATCTGCCTTCTGGCGAAAAATACAAAATTCCACATTTTTGTAGATAGGAGCTTGAAACCCCTACAATAGGGTTCTCGAATACGCTGAATCTGATGGTGTGCTTTTCGTCAATATTTTATGACTTTTAGGGGTGTTTCCATCTATTTTCTAAAATAAGGCAAATTTTCTCAGGCTTGTAACTTTTGATGGGTAAGATTAAACTTGATGAAACTTATATATTTAAAATCAGCATTAAAATGTGATTCTTTTGATGTAGCTATTGGTATCAAAATTTTTTAGAGTCTTGGTTACTATTGAGCCGGGTCGCTCCTTAGCCTACTACAGTTCGTTACCACGAACTGTTTGAAAATGTGGAATTTTGTATTTTTTGCCACAAAACAGATGACGCATGCGTGTTTGTTTGGTCTTTTTTTGTTTTTTATTCCCAGGGGTTATCGTATCGACCCAGTGGTCCTAGAATGTCGCTAGAGGGCTTTTTCTAACGGAAATTAAAAGTTCATGTACCCTTTTTAAGTGACCAAAAAACTGGAGGGCACCTAGGCCCCCTCCCGCGCTCATTTGTTCCCCAAAGTTACAGGATTGAAATTCTGAGATAGTCAAACATTAATTAAAATTATTGTCAATATATATCAATATATATCCGAGTCTTCTTCCCCCATCTTATCAGTCTCTTAAGATGGTTTTTATAGGATTTGAATGTAGTTTTATTATTTGATGTGGGAGAATCTATGTATTCAGCGTAAAGTCAATATTTTTCCTCAATACTCTTGAGCAACCCTTTTGTTATCCATGGCTTTACGGGCACCTGGCACTTTTTACACCTTTTCTTCACAAGAGGGCAAGTTTCATTTAAAGCATTCTGAAATGTTCATTAAACGACCTGGATACAAATTCAACGTCATCTGACTCCAAACATTGCGACCAATCAGTACAAAGTAACTTGGCATTAATAGCTTAACCGAACCTTGACCCATCCTTCTATATTTTTTCATTTGACCCTTTTCACCGGAATACCGGAGAAACTCGCTCATAAGAATAAATGATCAGACACATCCGTAAGTATTACGTCACACGACCCAACAGGGAAATTTACAAGTTGATTATCAATAATAGATGCATTTTGGTTTGTAACCCGAGTTGGAATCCAGAAGGATGGAACAAAGCCAGCAGCCAATGATGTAGTAAGGAAGTCTGTAGCCAGAGTACTCGAAGGTGCACAAGTACTTGAGTCATAACTTACTGAAGAAGTGTCAATGTTAAAGTCTCCCATAAGAATGATTTTTATTTTCTTGGAACTGACCATCTTAGCAAATTCTTCAAATTTATCCAAATATTTCTTGGTGCTAGAACTAGGAGGGCGGTAGAACATGCATAAAAGAACCTTCTCAGATGCTATGGTGACCTCGATAACCAGAAATTCGAACAGTATTTCCTCACATAGAGAGTCAAAATCTTCAAAATGCAAAGAAGTATGGATGTAGAATGCGAGTCCTCCTTTCTGATTATTCAATCTGTTTTTCTGAAGTATTTGGTATCCTTGAATATTTGCCGCATTCAGGGTATTTGCATTCAAAAAAGTTTCACAAAGCCCCATAACTCCTATTCCATTACCAGGAAGGAACGTAGATAAAAAATCCAGGCTAGAAAGCACCCTACAACAATTCCAACTTGCAAGTCTAAAAAGGCCATTATTAACAGGAATAATTTCTTCAGGTAAAAGATACCTATTATGGGGTAAATTATCAAACAAGAGGGTCTTGGGCTAGATCATCACCTATATTTATTGAATTTAATATTCTTACTCATTTCAATAGAGTATCTCTCAAACCGTTTGAGTCTATCTATCAGTCTATCAGACATAAAAAAACATACTTAACAAAATAATTTGTTTTTAAATTACTTGCCAAATAGTATCCAAAAGCATGAGACACAGTGAAAAGCGCGCAACATACCGGATCTTCTGGTGATGGTCATAAATTCAAAAAGATCAAACGCTCAATACCATTAACATCTAAAGCATTATTTTCTGATTCATCTAACCGATCCTTCTGGTGTAACGGCAAAACTAATTATCAAGAAATAAGAACAATATAAACTGTACTGATTCCCTTTGAAAAAAAATAATAATACATAATAAATAAAAATAATAATACATAAAAAAAACTAAGAATAAAAAATAAATTAACACAATCTAAGCGACAACCTGCATAATAAACACAATCAATAAAAACACAATAAATAATAAACACAATCTAAGCGACATCTTGCAACGACCATAGGCGACGGGGGAAAGCATCACTCGCAAGGTGTATTGCCGTATATAAACGCGACCTTGATCAGACCACACTTGTTTATTACCGTATTTTTTACGTACTAGGTTCAGAATGTCCCGTCTCTGCTTTGTTAAATTTTCTGATACAAATATACCAGGGCGCACCAGCTTCGACTTAAGCTTAAAAACTTTCTGGGCCATTTCTTTCGACCTGAATTTGACTAGGACCGGAGCTATGGCATCTTGACGAGTTGTAGAACTGTTTAGTTTAAATCTTCTCACTTCCACAATATCACCATCAGATACTCCAGATATTTCCATTTTATTGCGAATCACACCCCCGTTACAGACTTTCAGTCACTACTTGGAGGCTGTTTGATACCGTTGGAAAGAAGACTGCATTGTCTTAAGTCCTGATCATACATATCTAGTTTCTGCTCTGCATTCTTAACTCTCTCCTCAAGAAATATTATTTGATTTCTTAGAAATTTTAGCTCGTTACTGAGGGCTAGGAATTTCGGTTCAAACTCAACAATCAATGCTGAATGAAACTCACTGACGATAGTTGAACTCTGAGCTTTTATGGCATTCAAAGTCACTGGGTAGGGACTGCCTACTAGCAGCAGCAGCCACTAGTTTTTCATCCAGCTTCTCGTCTATTTTTTTAGCAAGATTTTCCATCACACTTTGGGTTTCCTGTTCTGTCGCAGAAATACGAGTAATAATAGCCGACGATCGTTTGTTGCGCAGCAATAAACCCGCTATAGTTTGTTGCCCAAGAATTGGAATTTGAGTTTTTAGCTTCTCTTTGTAAAGTTCTATATAAATGTTCGGTTGATGAATAAAATCCTCAAATGCTCCCTTTACACCCTTGCTAGTAGATTTCATAGCTTCAGCCTTATTTGCCTCAAACTACATAAGCTGTGATTCGAGAACAAACTGGGTGTCATGTGACCCGTAGCAAAAAACCAGATACTTAAAGACTTTTGACTTTGAGTTCACAGTCTTTGGATCCAAAACCTTAATAATACGAACTGGCCAATCAGGAAGTCCTCGAAACTTCGCTAGAGCCAGATCATTAATACTAAATTTAGCCGTTATCTGTAGCTCAAATTTATCAAAAGTAATTTACAACAGTTGCCAAAAAACTCGTACCTGTTAGTGGGGCAGGCCCACATCAGCAGTGGCAATCACCGTTTGACAGTAGGCCCAGAGAAATGCAGGACCTGCTAATTAATTTCTTCACCGTATTCTTAAAAAATATCCAAATATCTGAGCATCCAAAATACTCGTGCCAATAATCACACGTCACTAATTATCAGAGCTAGCGAAATGCGACTGCATTGAATGAATGCTAGATGCAAACTGTAGCTCACTCCTATGAGCTCATTCAAACGTAGATTTAAAGCTGTGTTTTAAGTGACCATACAGATTGGGCCAGGAGAAAGTCTTGCTATCTGCAATTTTATGGCACCAAACTAAGACTTTACCCAAAAGATGACGAATTTGAAATAAATTTGAATTCCTGAGAAGTTCATTGATCCAAAATTATTAATAACTATATTTTAGGCTTCCTAGTTGCAAAAAAAGTAATGCCCTACTGTGGCAGTACTGGATTCAACCAAGTTAATTCACTTTATTTGTATTAAGGCTGTGATTAAGTGAACTTGAAAACTTCGAAATTCAAAGTCGAAGTTAGGATAGCCTTCTGTCTCTCAATTCTCTAAAGACCTTCGATTGTCAAAAACCCTTCAAATAGCACTTATTCATTGGCAAAAATAGCATGTTAATTATACCAGCTTGTCATTCTGGTCTCTAGGGCGATCTGAAACGCTTGAATGAATGAATTTATTTAGTGATTCGACTTACAAAAAGTATTTCACTTTCTATTCTAAAGCTAAGCACTATGGACAAAAAAAAAGAAAAAGAAAAACATGAAAGCAACATAATTCATTTACCACACATAGATATAAAATACACCAAACATATTAATGAGGTCAAAATTCCATGATTCTAAAAATCTAGGCGACCAATTTTGTTAATAAAATTCATGAATAAACGACGTATATCCTTCATATGCCACACAAAGTTTAGATGAAATGGGAAGCTTACGCTATAAAAAGTTAAATTTACTTGTAATGAAAATCCAGCTCGTATGTACAAGGGACAATCAAAAATGACATGATCCATAGTTTCATCTTTACCACAGACACATAAAGGGGAATCGATTTTCTTGATTTTATATAAAAATCTGAAACGCTTCTTTCTGGCAAAAAATTTGTAAAATTTCAAGTAGCTGAAAACATTCTAGGGGACTGTTAGAAAACAGGAAAATACATCGAAAAATGGTTCCAATCATCTTACAGGTTATTGTCTTCTGCTCGTGATAGTACCGATTTTGTTCTAAAAGTAATATCCTTCATAGAGTACACTTGTGAAAAAGAGCTAGTAATTTTCTAAGATTTCTAAGCAATTAGAGGAAATAGAGCAAAATCCTAGCAAACATTTTGTAGCATCTTCAAGAAGCCATGGCCCGATATTAAAAGCGGTATCTCCCGCCAATGAATACTTGAGTACTTTTTAGATATAAATTTTCAATTCTAACATGGGATTTTCGAGTTCCATCAGTTCACTTAATCTCGGCATTAAAATTAGGCCATGTTTGGTGATCTGTAATTACATGTATGCTAGAATGAGAAATGGGGGTGAGTCATTTTTTAAGTGGGACAGGGTAGATTCCTAAAATGTACATTCTAACGGAAAATTACTTACTCTTCACGAGGCTTCAGATAATGTTGGAAGAGGTAGGGGGGGGGGGAGTAAAAAGGTGGAAAAGGCAAGGCAAGCCATCATCGAACCCGCCAGGAAATTTCTTTAGGGTGGCAAATACTATTAGTAACTTAGTTTTCAGCAATTTTAAATGGTAATTTACGTCTTTTTCGATTTATATTAAGTACTTCAATGCATTTAAACAAATGTATGTGATGCATTTATCGATACGAAAATCCTATTGTAGAGGTTGTGATGGCTTCTGTTTGTAGAAGATCAAAAGTTTCACAGAATTTCCATCCATACAAACAATAATACTTCTTTTCATCCAACCAAAATTCTTTGGTAGTAATAATATCAAGGATGTTTTACCAAAATTGATATTCATCGCCGAATTTTTAAGTATATTCAAATTTTATTTAAAATTGAAATTACAAATTTAAATATGGGATGGTATTTATCAACATACAATTATTGATTTGCATGTTTTAAAAGCAATTAACCAGGGTTTTGAGGGAGCGATACCTCAACATATATCTTGGATAGGCCTGGTTATAATATGAAAAACAATCAGAATTTAAATAAAAAAAATGAGCTTTAAACTGAAAGCAAACGATAAATTTGAAACCTATTTGAATAGATTATTCTTTATATAAAGGGGGTTGTCTCCTCCCTTGTTCTTTCTAGCTTTATAACTTAAAGCAGTGAAAACAATCACGTGACGCTTTCAATAGGTACTTTAACCGAACATTTATCGTTCCAAAGACACATCCTGTGGGTTTTCAATCCTCACGTAAGAATATATGTAACAGCTTTGATGCCTGTCACCGGACAAGCTTTTTTTAATACTTTTCAAATAGAATGACCTAAAAGTTCCTTCTTAATTCCCTGTGTCATTAGTTACAGCGTGCGCCCATCACTTTTTAGTTAGAATTACAATCCGTAACCGCCCCTATTGTAATCCTCCGGATCCGTGACCCCTCACACGTAAATACAGGCAGCATTATGGCGCTGCCTATAATTACTGACCGTTTTTCAAAAACGCTTGGAATTCTGGCTCCCAATAACCAAAAATGTCTTCTCTCCAAAAAAATATACTTCCATTGAAATAAATTTCCACCTAAGATCCCCCTAATCGCCAGGGAGATTTTTCCATAAAAATTGCGTGCTAGCTCAAAATTTCCTTTGGAAAATGTCTATTGTAAGTTTCGGGGTAAAAAAAATTCTTAGCGCTATTTTTCTGTTTTCTAAATTTTTAGGAAGGATCAAACTTCATTGGGGCAGCAAAGTGGGGCCTATCAGATCCCATATACTTGCGGAAGCTCATATTTTGGACCCACTAAGCAGAATTTGGAAATGAGATTGCTATAGCCTCAATATTGTATTTCGTCAGCTTTAACGCAAAATTTCAAACCTAAATATGTCCCCGACAATTTTACCTTGTACGATAATGTCTCTTTGTTTTCTAGGGACTGGTTTGAAGCAAAATTTTCCGGAGAAAATTGAAATTAAGAAAATTAAAAATTCGTAAATCATGTATAATTGAAAGATTCTTTCTACCGAAAAGGAGTTGCTTATAGCGATTTGCCGATTTTTAACCAATCGCAAAGGCTTATGGTTGATTCGTCTATTTATTAACCAATCAGAATAGTTCATTGAGCATTTTTTCTGAAGTGAGTGGAATAGCTAGGCTTAAAAGATCAGGTTTTCAACTGAAAGTAAGGAGCAGCATTAAAGTATACAACGAACAAAAGTTTTAACGCATATGAGGGTAGTCGCCCTCTCCTCAATACCCTGTTCTTTACATTAAACTTTTATTTTTTGTTTTAGTTATTTAAGAATGACTCTTGATTCACAAAGGCCGTTTAATTAGAATAATAAGCTTATTATGATCAGGGTCAAATAATTAGGGTTGTAACTGGTTTCCCGAGGCATAGAATGGCTTTTTGGAACGAGTTGTCGTATAAATTTTGGATCGGACGGAGCTCATTTGATTGGAAGGTGGGAGTTTTAATACCATTTTTAAGAGTCAAAAGTGAACGGAGTGTGATCAGCCCCCCCCCAAAGCCTACAGTCCAATAAAAGATATTTCGTTCGGTATTACTGAAAGTTCCAGTAATTATGTCTCAGGAGATGTCAACCTCCCCACTATCCTCAGGTCAACGGCTGCAATTTAGGCAATTCGTCCTACTACTTCTACCAATACTACCTCCATTGACACAATACTACTAGTATTGAGATGAAAATATCAAGAAAGTTACGAGCACACGCGTTATCAAAAGGACATATCAGCAAATGCTAAGTTGAAGCTTACAGGAAGTCCAGAAGAAATTCAAATAAAACAAAGTCCCCCATTATTTTGGAAAATAATATTCTGCCCCTACGATATTCTGTCCCTACGGGATATATTATCAACATATCCACCTCTTCTCAACAACCCCCCAACCAAAAATCCCTCTGAAAACGTCTGTACACTTCCCAATAACCATTATTATATGTAAGCACAGGTCACAGGGGGAGTAATTCGTCCTCAAAGACATAGTTATGAGGTTTTTCGACTATGTTGAATAAAATGGCCATCTCAGAATTTTGATCCGATGACTTTGGGAAAATGATTAGCGTGGGAGGGGGCCTAGGTGTCCTCCAATTTTTTGTTCACTTAAAAATGGCACTAGAACTTTTCATTTCCGTTAGAATGAGCCCTCTCGCAAGATTCTAGGACCACTGGGTCGATGCGATCACCCCTGGGAAAAAAAACAAACAAACAAATAAACACGCATCCGTGATCTGCCTTCTGGCAAAAAATACAAAATTCCACATTTGTGTAGATAGGTGCTTGAAACTTCTACAGTGGGGTTCTCTGATACGCTGAATTTGATGGTGTGATTTTAAGATTCTATGCCTTTTAGGGGGTGTTTCACCCTATTTTCTAAAATAAGACAAATTTTCTCAGGCTCGTAACTTTTGATGGGTAAGACTAAACTTGATGAAACTTATGTATTTAAAATCAGCATTAAAATGCAATTCTTTTGTTGTAGCTATTGGTATCAAAATTCCATTTTTTAGAGTTTTGGTTACTATTGAGCCGGGTCGCTCCTTACTACAGTTCGTTACCACGAACTGTTTGATTATTAAGTTAAATTTGTAAAAAGTAATTAAATATAAAATAAGTTTATAAATGAGTCAATGATCGGATCTAGCTGATGACTATGTCTCCTACAAAGCCTTTTCTTTCGAAAAATGTCACCTAAATTACGCTTTCAGGGTAGTATTTGGCACTTTATGACGACTTTATCGGTTTAATTTGTAATAAAAAATCGATAAAATATAAGAGGTAGTTTTTTAATGAGCCCTTAAACAGTTCTTAATTGCTTGTCACTGAATTGATATTGACGAAAAATAAAAAAGGACAATGCACTGCTGCCCATGCAAAAATAAAGTGTGTTTTTTCATAGTTTTTTTGTTATTAATTTCCTGTATGAAGTTTTTACAATGATGATGGAACGGGTTTAATTGTTGCTTTGCTTAGACGCCATTTTCAAATCAAATACATTTTAATTGTGCGTTGTAGAGGTTGTAAGAATAGCCCTTGATTCAACAAAGAAGCAGAGTTTTCTCTCCTGGATAGGGTAACTGGGAGAAGTGGAGGGAGAGCCGATACTGCAACATTATTTCTGAAACTGGCTTAAGAAAGCCAAGTGTAAACAACAAACACCTTAGCCCACGGGAAAGCTTGTGTAAGCTATACTACCTATGGCATCGTTTTTTTGGGGGTAGGGGGAGTTTTTCTCTCCACCTTCAATAATTTGAAGAAAAAAAATATTCATTAGCTTTAAAACTGTTGCTCTTCATAAATTTCTAATTTGTCCTTTACGTTGAGCAGATAATCTCTTATTAGTTAATCCATGCTTGTTCTTAATGTAAAAAGTGAAAAACGAGGGACTCATTACACTTCCTATTAGCAGTTGTTTCCCTCCCAAAAAAAATAAATTGGAGGAAAAATATTCATAACTTTAAAACTGTTACTCGTCATAAGTTTCTACTTTGTTCTTTACTTTGAGCAGATAGTCTCTTTTTAATTAATCCATGCTCGTTTTTATTGTAAATTAAATAAAAAAAAGTTTTTTAAAATGAAAGTAAGGAGCGACCTTAGAACTTAAAACGAACAGAAATTACTCCATATATGAAAGGGGCTTTTCCTCCTCGACACCCCGCTCTTTAAGCTAAAGTTTTTGTTGTTTTAAAAAGTAGAGTTGCGAGAAAGAATCAAACTTTAGCGCAAGGAGCGGGGTGTCGAGGAGGAAAAGCCCCTTTCATATACGGAGTAATTTCTGTTCGTTTTAAGTTTTAATGTCGCTCCTTACTTTCATTTCAAAAAACTTTTTTTTTGTTTTTTTTTTCAAGTTTTTGAATTAATGCATGTCTGATTTTGGCTCTCCGTACATAAATTATTAAAATGAAATTTGCATATTAATTCTTTTTTTGGCTAAATGGCTTTCTCTTAGTTTTGATCAGACGATTTTGAGAAATAAGGGGTGGGGAAGGATGCCTAGTTGCCTTCCAATTTTTCGGTTACTTAAAAAGGCAACTAGATCTTTTAATTTTTAACGAACGTTTTTATTAGTAAAAAATATACGTATATTTTTGATATATTTTTAATTATATATATGGGGGGGTTGGACCCCTCGTTAATACCTCGCTCTTCACACTAAATCTTGTTTTGTCCCAATTCTTTAAGAATGACCCCTGAATCAGAAAGGTCGTAAAATAAATAGTTGAAATTACTTAAAAAATTTTTAGCATAAAGAGCGAAGTATTTATCTCCTCCTAAATACCTCGCTCTTTATGATAAAGTATTTTTAGAACCCCTCATATGCGTAATAATCTCTGTTCTTTTTAATGCTTCTCCTTACTTTCAATTGAAAAAAACTTTTTCATGTTTATATTTTCATTGTTTTTTTAATAGTAATGCTAGAAAATCCTGCGCTCTTTTCATTGAATTTCTCTTCCCCCATGAAATATTCCTCCAAGGAAAGATCCTCCCATATAGCCTTCTCCCCTGAACCCCACACCCAAACAAAAAAAATCCCCCTGATGACGTCGGCACACTTCCCAGTAACCATTACTGTATGTAAACATAGGTCAAAGTTTGTAACTTGCAGCCCCTCCCCCAGGGACTGTTGGGGGTAAGTCATCCCCAAGGACATAGTTTTTATGGTTTTTGGCTATGTAGAACAAAATGGCTATCTCAAAATTTTGATCCACATTTGAGCCTCACATTTGAGCCTCACACCTCACATGTCCCACATTTGAGCCTCTGCGTGTACATTGGATCTTATAGACCCCACTTTGCTGCCGCAATGAAGTTCAATTTTGCCTAGAATTTAGAAAACTAAGAAAATGCTCTTTACCCGGAGTCTTATTCAAGAAATTTCCCAGAGGGAATTTTCAGCTAGAAGTAAACTGTCTGGGGAAATTTTCCTTGTGGGGAGGGGGAGGTATTTTACGAGGAGAGGAAAAAATTTCATTTGAAGTATATTTTACGGAGAGAAGAAATTTTCCATTATTGGGAGCCAGAATTCAAAGCGCTTTTAAAAACCGGTCAGTAATCACAGGCAGCGAGATAGAGCTGCCTAACTAAAGCGATAAGTGCAATAAGTATTATTTGTTGATTTTTAAGACCAGGGCACTTCTTATAGACGGAGTTGTAAAAACTTTGAAGGGGGCATATTGGAATAGAAATTAAAAGTTTTAGTGCCTTTTTGATAGTTAAAAGTGATTGAAGGGCAAACAACCCCTCTCTCCAACGCCAACCGTTTCCAAAAACACATACAATCAAAATTTTTGGATATCTACTGTGCTCAGTATATTCATGAGAATGAATGTTTGTATCAACAATTCCTTAAGTGGAGATTTAAGGTCATCCATATCCAACCTCCAAGGTTCCCAATACCCCTCTCCCTACTTTTTGTCTCGCCTTTTTTGCGCTTAATTTTTATTTTTGAATTTAGATTTTTTTTTCCTTAGAAAATTTTCAACTTTATTTAGGGACTTCAAATTTTTTCAACTTTTTTTCCGTGTCTTAAAATGACATAAAATATACTTAAAACAAAAAAAAAATCACTTGTGATATGTCTGAAATACGAAGTGAAGATGATATAGATACGTTAGTCGTGATTTTTCCTATTAGACAAATAATGTCTGAAGTGACATTTTTTTTTTTTTTTTTTACGATAAAGTGAATCTGTACGATAAAGTGAATCTGAGCAATACACGTATATTTTTCTTATAATTTAGAAATTTTATACTCACATATAATTAGTAACAAGCCCCTACTTTTTATTTATCAATGATAATTTTGAAGACCACACTGCCTTTCCGCGACAATAAATAAAACCTCAAAATCATTTCTAAAATTCTTAGAATTCAAAGCCTTTTCAGAGTCGAAGTAAACAATGGTTAAATACCCCCCTCGCCTCAGCGGATTTTAGGGGGGAGGCCAGTAAGTGGCAAGTAATCCTGTAAGCAGGAGAAAGTGAATCTGAACAATAGAAAAAAATAATTTTTTCTTGTAATATGGAAATTTTATGCCCATTATTAAGCGGGACCAACCCTCTACTCTTTATCTATCATTTTTATTTTGAAGACCACACTGCCTTTCCGTGACGATAAATAAAAGTTTAGTCTCTGAAAGTGTAGCACATTTGGAAACATCCTGGTGGATCCAGGATTTTTCTTAACGGGGGGCGCATAATAGGCTACTTCGATAAACTTGCGAACAAAAGTTGAATGAGATATAGATGGTTGATAGAATGAAATAGACAAATTTCCTGAGTATTAAAAGGATAGCAAGGTTTGTCAGGATTGCAGCGGCACATTGTGAGCGTTTTGTTTAAATAGCATTAATTTATTTTAGTTAATTTTTTGTTTGTTTTTGTTATGTAAATTTCTTATGGCCCATTTGGAATAAATTATTATTATTATTATTGAAGGATAGATGTAAAGATTGGAAGAAAATGCTTTTAGCTGAAATCTAATATTTGACATCTCAAAATCTTGGTATCCGCATTGGTGTCTGGCATATTTACATTTCTAATATATTTGCTAAGAAATCCTTTCCTAGGCTACTCTAAAAAGGATATTCATAGGGCAACATAGACCAGGCACATTAAAAAATCTCTGCTACTAAGGACTAATATTTTATGTCATTTTAAGACACGGAAAAAAAAGTTGAAGGAAATTTGTCTATTTCATTCTATCAACCATCTATATCTCATTCAACTTTTCTTTATCATACATCTCTCGCCTCCATTCATTCAATTCGATACATTCACACACAAAATGTGTCAAACTTTCATCTTGAGATCCACACATAGGACAAGCAATAGATTCTGCTTTCTCCCTTGATACTATCTTTTCTCACCAATCAAAAATCCATTTCCCCTCCAATCGAAATAAGCCTTCAAACCCTGTCTACTTACAATACCTTTCTCTAATACAATTATTTGTCTGTCTAGTTTTCATAAATAAAACAGCTCACCTTCAAAACAGAATTTAAAAAAATATTTCGATGAATATGTATGTGCATGTTGACCCCATTAAGAGACAAATTAACTCTTTCGTGCCCTGAATTAGCACCACAAGGGACTAAAATTCAATATAAAGTCAAACATGCTCATTGTCAACTTAGTCAGTCAGTAAATCAGAGGCAAGTTGATCTGTTAACCCGTGCTTTAGAAATATGGATTCTGGAATGAAGGAAAGGTAGCATAAAAACTCACTTATTTCTGTCTTTTAGTTATTCCAGCAATACAGTTTGAAATTTAGATTTATCAATCATAAATATTTGGCTTTTATTTTTTTGGATTAGAAGCTACTATGTGCTTGTTTTATACATGACTTTTTCTTTTTAATTGTTCTTTTCAAACAGTTCGTGGTAACTAACTGTAAGTAAAGAACGCCGCGGCTCAAAAATAACAAAAACCCTAAAAAACAGATTTTCGATATTAATCGATGTATCAAAGGAATTGGCTTATTGTTTTGATTAAAAACTAAATAAAAAAATAAAAAATTAGCTGAAAGTAAGGGGTGACATTAAAACTTACAACGAATAGAAATTACTCCGTATATGAAAGGGACTGTTCCATCCTCAACGCCCGCTCTTTGCGCTAATGTTTGACTCTTTCTCTCAAATTTACTTTTTAAAACAATAAATAACTTTAGCGTAAAGAGCGGGGCGTTGAGGAGGGAACAGCCCCTGTCATATACGGAGTAATTTCTATTCGTTGTAAGTTTTAATGTCACCCCTTACTTTCAGTTTAAAAAACTTGTTGTTTTATTTAATTTCTGACCGTTTTTAAATAATGCATGTTTTGATTTTGGCTCTTCGCACGTGAATACTTAGAACGAAATTTGCATTTTTTTTGCTAAATGGCTTTTTCTTAGTTTTGATCGGACTATTTTGAGAAAAAAGGTGTGGGGGAGGAGGCTTAGTTGCCCTTCAATCTTTTGGTTACTTAAAAAGGCAACTAGAACTTTAATTTTTTACGAACGTTTTTATTGATAAAAAATATACGTAACTTCCAAATCAACTTTCGTAACGAACTTCTATAATCGTATATTTTTAAAACGTATATGAGGGGGTTTGCCTCCTCTTTAATACCTTGCTCTTTACACTAAAGCTTAAATTTTGTCCCAATTCTTTCAAAATGACCCTTGAATCACAAAGGCCATAGAAGAAATAACTGAAACTACTAAAAATACTTTAGCGTAAAGAGTATGTGTTTAGGAGGAGATGAACCCCTCATATGCTTAATAATTTCTGTTTCTTTTGTTTTAATGCTGCTCCTTAGTTTCAGTTGAAAAAACTTCTTCATATTTATCTTTTCATTGTTTTCGTTTTAAATAATATTAGAAAATCCTGCACCCCCTTAATGGAAATTCTCTCCTCCCCCCATGAAAAATTCCTCCATGGAAAGATCCTCCCATGTAACCCACTCTCCTCAACCTCCTCCCTATCCAAGACAAAAATCCCCGTCTGTACACGTCCCAATAACCGTTACTATATGTCAACACTGGTCAAAGTTTGTAAATTGTAGCCCCTCCCCCAGGGGCTGTTAAGGAGTAAGTCGTCCCCAAAGACATAGTTATTAGATTTTTCGACTATGCTGAACAAAATGGCTATCTCAGAATTTTGACCCGTTGACTTTGGGAAAAAATTGAGCGTGGGAGGGGGTCTAGGTGCCTTCCAATATTTTTGGTCACTTAAAAAGGACACTAGAACTTTTAATTTCCGTTAGAATGAGCCCTCTTCCAACATTCTAGGACCACTGGATTGATACAATCACTCCAGGAAAAAAAACAATTAACACAAACCTGTGATGGTCTTCTGGCAAAAAATACGAAATTCCACATTTTTGTAGATAGGATCTTGAAAATTCTTTAGTAGGGTTCTCTGATACGCTGAATGTGATGATGTGATTTTCGTTAAGATTCTATGACCTTTATGGGGTGTTTCTCCCTATTTTCCAAAATAAGGCAAATTTTGAAAGGTTCGTAACTTGATTTGTTTACTATTGAGCCGGATCGCTCCTTACTACAGCTCGTTACCACGAACTGTTTGATATATTTTCAGTCAGAATTTTAAGTGAGCTGGCTTATTATCCTGACACAAAATATTTAAGATTCACTAAATTTAGTGCTACCCATCAAAAGTTACGTGCCAGGAAAATTTGCTGGTTTTTCGAAAAAGTGGAGGAACACTCCCAAAAATTCAAAGATTCTGAATGAAAACTGCATCTCAGATTAAACGGATAAGAAAAGCCTATTTAAGTTTCGAACCCCCTTCTGTAAAAATGTGGTATTTTGTATTTTTTGCAAAGAAGAAAGATCACGGATGCCTGTTCATTTGCTTGTTTGTTGTTTCCCATGGATGGTTGGATCCCAGGGGTCAAAAGCATTACTTGTAGTCCGTAGAAGTAGGGTTTATCAAGAATACACGAGTTTATCGACATTCTAGTTTATTAAGTTTATTAATATACAATTTAATTAGTACAATGTAATTCGTAGTTCTGTATAATAAGTTGTGAATTTTTATATTTTATAAATTATTAGTTGATATTTTAGTGATACTTATGAAATTATTGTATAATGACCTTTTCTTTTTAAAGCAAGTCTTGGGGTCTCAATATTAAATATTAATGAAAAAAACAGACGCAAACGGCACATATGAATATGTGTTTCTGTTATTGACGATGGATTATAATACAAAAAACATAAGTGTAGAGAAAAGAGTAACAGACTCAACTTGACGAAATATCAAATACCAAAGCTAAACGGGAAAATAGACATTGTATATGACTGCGATAAATGTGATTTTGGATTGTAATTACTGAACGCTTAGATTGAACTTTTTAGGCTTTATTTTCTTGTTTGTTTTTCCCCATGGACGGTAACGGAAGGTTAAAAAAACTTAATACTCCGCAATCGCAACATTTCGCCTTTTCAAGGAAACTGGGATCTGGAGTTTTATGCAAAAACAAGAGATCTAGAAAGATTTTTGAGGTGATTTTTTTAGGTGTATATTAATGCCTTATTGGGTTGACTATGATTACTTTTTCAATAATGACTAGCACACACACACACACAAACTAGAACATAGCTCTGGAGCTGGAACAAATAACAGATTAAATGAAAACTAAAGATACTTTATCTGGTATTCAGTTTTATTTCTTATGTTATTAAGTTTTATTTTTTAAGGTCAATTTGAGGAGATATAAGACTATTACAAACTATACTATTTGTGTTAGGAATAGAAATTTTTTGAAACGTTTTTGGTATAAAAATAGCAAGCCAAAACTTTGGATTCTCATAGAAAAACTGAAAAGACATAAAATATTCTTTTTTCAATAAAAAAGTTGCGTCAGTAAAAAACAAAAAAAAAAATAATTTTCAAAGATTTTTCAACAAAATAAATTTTCCAGGGAAAAGTATAGAGCTCCATTTAGCCAAAAATGAGCAGAAATGAAGTCAAACAGTCTTCCAATCAAAAAAACTAATTTAAATTACCATCTACTACTACTAATAACTCACCGCAGCACCCAGCCGCCTGAAGCCAACACAGCTATGTGCGCTCTTCCTCCATTCCGTTCTATTCAAAGCCTCCCTCTTTACACCCTCCCAGGAAGTTCCCATTTCCTTCAAACCTTTCTTAATGATATCCTCCCACCCCTACCGCGGAAGACCTGCTTTCCGTGTAGCCCTAGACGGTTCGCCGAAAAGGACAATCTTTGGAAATCTATTATCCTTCATCCAAAGAATCTACCCTAGCTACCTCAACCTTTCTCTCATTATAGCCTTTAAAAGCGGGAATGAACCACACTTTTCATACCACCTACTCTTTGAAATACGGTCAGTCAGCCGAATGCTTAGAAATCACCATCAATAAATAAATAAAACCCAGAACAAACAGAAACGGTAAATAAACGTGTTAAGTGAATGAACAATAAATAAACAAATCAAGTCCAAACAATATTTTGATCTTGAGAAGGCACACGGGTTGTAAACCCAACTCTTTTTAAATTTTATTATTTTTTAGTTTGACTGGCTTATTTATTGTAATTTGTTCATTGTTGGTCTTATGTGTTTACTGATGGGGATTTGTGGCAGTTTTACGCTTAGAAAAATTTTGACTTTATTTCTGCTCATTTTTGGTATAATGGAGCTCTTAATTTTTCTTCGAAAAACTTGTTTTGTAGAAAAATATTTCTTGACTAATTTTATTATGCAGAAAGAGGCGAAAATTAAAAGCTGAAATGTACTCTCGAGGCAAAACTTACATTTGTTTCTATAAAGTAGGCTTCAAAAAACAGAGATTTAGTATTTTTTGTTAAATCAACGATACAAAGGTTTCTCGGGCTTTCACTAATCATTGAGATTTTTCATTCCAGGGTTTGTCAAAATTTACCAAAGCTACGTAACGTAACATATTTTATCCCAATACCTTTTTTCTAAGGATTTTGATTAAAGATTCAAATCAAAATCAAAGATTTTAATTACTAATTTCCTCAGCAACAGAGGCGTCATTTGGGGTGGAGGTTATGGGGAGAAGTAATCACCCAATAATTGGGATTAGAAATATTATATAGCCAATGCCCCTTGACAATCCAGATCTATACTCCTCTCCCCACCCTCCAATGAAATTGCCGGAGCTACAGCCATGCACAGCAATATCAAATCTTGCTTATAACTTTGAAATGTTTAACTCTTCATTTTATTCTACAGCTTAATTCTTATTTTACTCGCCTCTGACAAAAATCTCATATTTCTACACCATTTTTGCAGGATTACCACTTATAACAACTCAGTACCAGCAATACCCATTTCGTACAACCAGCACCAGCCTTGGCAATATGAAAACCAACGAAAAGCATTCAATCACCCAGTTCAGTATAGCTACGACCAGCAAACATCATTGAAACATATCAGTCAACTCACACAGCGTCGTTACTATGCTCAGAAGTGCGGGGACAGAAAAACAGTACATTCAAAACATTGTAATAATCCCTTCTGTAACTGTGCTAACCTAAGCGTTTCGATGCAAACAGGAAAGAGTGAATCGCAAAGTCGTGTGATAGAGCCTAATTCCTATTGTGATGATTTTTGCCAAAATCAATGCAAAGACCAGTGTTTTGTGCATTCAGACACAGTTAAATTATTGAAGATGCTACTGGCCAAAACTGAGGAGCGAAATAAACTGCTCATCCAAAGTCATCCTATCGAATGAATCTTTAAGGATCAGTTGTATTTAAATATATTTACTTTATAATATCAAGCTATTGAATAACTGGTGCTTTCATTTACTTTGGAAATATTTGTTACGACTAATTTAGAATTAAAATACATACAGTTCATCCATTTGTACAAAATTGTTTTTTTTACAAAGAACAAAATAAAAAACATATTTGATTTATGTCCACTTTATTCATTTCCTAAGGTTTGAAGGCGTGGTAAAAAAAAAAACAAAACAAAAAACAAAAAAACAGTCTTCTTGTCTAAAGGTCACGTTTGGAAAAATATTGGGTTTGTAACTTGTAACCCCCCCCCACGGGGACTGCAGAGGAGTAAGTCGTCCCCAAGGACATAGTTATAAAGTTTTTCGACTACACTGAATAAAATGGTTATCTCAGAATTTTGATTCGTTGACTTTGGGAAAATAATTAGCGTGGGAGGGGGCCTAGGTGCCCTCCAATTTTTTGGTCACTTAAAAAGGGCACTACAACCTTTCATTTCCGTTAGAAAGAGCCCTCTCGCAACATTCTAGGACCACTGGGTCGATACGATCACCCCTGAAAAAAAAAACAAGCATCCGTGATCTGCCTTCTGGCAAAAAATACAAAATTCCACATTTTTGTAGATAGGAGCTTGAAACCCCTACAATAGGGTTCTCTAATACGCTGAATCTGATGGTGGGATTTTCGTTAAGATCTTATGACTTTTAGGGGTGTTTCCCCCTATTTTCTAAAATAAGGCAAATTTTCTCAGGCTCGTAACTTTTGATGGGTAAGATTAAACTTGATGAAAGTTATATATTTAAGATCAGCATTAAAATGTGATTCTTTTGATGTAGCTATTGGTATCAAAATTTCATTTTTTAGAGTCTTGGTTACTATTGAGCCGGGTTGCTCCTTAACTACAGTTCGTTACCACGAACTGTTTGAAAATGTGGAATTTTGTATTTTTTGCCACAAAACAGATGACGGATGCGTGTTTATTTGGTCTCTTTTTTTTTTATTCCCAGGGGTGATGGTATCGACCCAGTGGTCC
This sequence comes from Artemia franciscana, assembly GCF_032884065.1. NCBI lineage: Eukaryota > Metazoa > Arthropoda > Branchiopoda > Anostraca > Artemiidae > Artemia > Artemia franciscana. The sequence goes on along the minus strand of NC_088870.1, from coordinate 2,122,864 downwards.
TAGAGTGTCGCTATAGAGCTTTTTCTACGGAAATTAAAAGTTCATGTGCCCTTTTTAAGTGGCCAAAAAATTGGAGGGTACCTAGGCCCCCTCCCGCGCTCATTTGTTCCCCAAAGTCACCGGATCGAAATTCTGAGATAGCCATTTTATTCAGTATAGTCAAAACACCTAAAAACTTGGACGACTTGACCAGTGTTTACAAATAGTAATGGTTATTGGAAAGTGTACAGACACTTTCATGGGGATTGTTTTTGGTTGGAGGAGGGGATGAAATGAAGGAGTTATGTCAGGATAACTTTCCAAGGAGGAATTTTTCACGGGGGAAGAGAATCTCCATGAAGGGGGCGCAGGATTTTTTAGCATTGTTTTAAAGAGCAATGAAAAAAAAAACATGAAAAGTGTTTACTGTTTTAAAAAGTAGATATGAGAGAAAGAGTCAAACTTTAGCGTAAACAGCTGGGCGTTGAGGAGGGATCATCCCCTTTCATATGCGGAGTAATTTCTGTTCGTTTTAAGTTTTAACGTCGCTCCTTACTTTCTGTTAAATAAACTTTTTTTTTATTTTATTGATCTAAAAAAATCTATAACTATATTTTAGGCTTCCCAGTTTCAAAAGAATGCAAAGTTAAATAAAATAAACTAAATTTTAAACGATAAGGATTCCTGGCAAAGGGATCAATTTATTTAACCAGTAATATATCAAATTATTATGCATTTATTCTTAAAAGAAAAGTCAAACTCGAGTCAAAATTATAGAAAGATTTTCTTCCGTTTATTATAACAGATGTAGACTTGTCTTTGTGTAATTTCCTACGTCTTAGAATAGTTTATAGTAGGAGTAGAGATACTCGAAAATCATCCGTGCTGCATAGATATTACGTTTTGGTTTGATAACGGCCATGTAATATGTCCTTCTCATAACAGAACAATTTTCCCCCGAACTTAAATCCCTTGTATATTCCGATAGGAGAAAAAGAAAAGCCTAAAAAAATTAAACTTAACTATCCTTCTGTCAAATTGACCCTCTTTCTTTTTTTGTCCCATTCAACAAAATCGTCCCCCATTCAACTAAAACTTGAAACCGTAGAGGTTTCAAGCTCCAATCTTCAAAATGTGAAATTTCGCTTTTTCAGAAGAAACATAGTCGATGAATGTTTATTGTTTTGCTTTTTCTCAGGGGCGATTGATCAAACCGAAAGCCCAAGATAATTGGAGATTCAAGTTCAAGTTCTTTATTAATCTTTAACTATATATATTTGAAACTATCCACATAACATCCCCAGCAGGGAGACTGGCTCGAAAGCCGGGCGACAATACAAACAGTATAAACAAACAAACTCAGAAGAAACGGACGTCACCTCACTTCTCACTCTATCTCACACCAAAAAATAAATGCCGAAAAACATTAATTAAAATTATTGTCAATATATATCCGAATCTTCTTCCCCCATCTTATCAGTCTTGTAAGATGGTTTTTATAAGATTTGAATGTAGTTTCATTATTTGATGTGGGAGAATTTATGTATTCAGCGTAAAGTCAATATTTTTCCTCAATACTCTTGAGCAAGCCTCTTGTTATCCATGGCTTTACGGGCACCAGGCACTTTTTACACCTTTTCTTCACAAGAGGGCAAGTTTCATTTAAAGCATTCTGAAATGTTTCATTAAACGACCTGGATACAAATTCAACGTCATCTGACTCCAAACATTGCGACCAATCAAAACAAAGTAACTTGGCATTTAATAGCTTAACCGAACCTTGACCCATCCTTCTATATTTTTTCATTTGACCCTTTTCACCGGAGTACCGGAGAAACTCGCTCATAAGAATAAATGATCAGACACATCCGTAAGTATTACGTCACACGACCCAACAGGGAAATTTACAAGTTGATTATCAATAATAGATGCATTTTGGTTTGTAACCCGAGTTGGAATCCAGACGGATGGAACAAAGCCAGCAGCCAATGATGTAGTAAGGAAGTCTGTAGCCAGAGTACTCGAAGGTGCACAAGTACTTGAGTCATGACTTACTGAAGAAGTGTCAATGTTAAAGTCTCCCATGAGAATGATTTTTATTTTCTTGGAACTGACCATCTTAGCAAATTCTTCAAATTTATCCAAATATTTCTTGGTGCTAGAACTAGGAGGGCGGTAGAACATGCTATGGTGATTTCGATAACCAGAAATTCGAACAGTATTTCCTCATATAGAGAGTCAAAATCTTCAAAATGCAAAGAAGTATGGATGTAGAATGCGAGTCCTCCTTTCTGATTATTCAATCTGTTTTTCTGAAGTATTTGGTATCCTTGAATATTTGCCGCATTCAGGGTATTTGCATTCAAAAAAGTTTCACAAAGCCCCATAACTCCTATTCCATTACCAGGAAGGAACGTAGATAAAAAATCTAGGCTAGAAAGCACCCTACAACAAAAAAAGCTAAAGCTAAGCACTATGGACAAAAAAAAAGAAAAAGAAAAACATGAAAGTAACATAATTCATTTACCACACATAGATATAAAATACACCAAACATATTAATGAGGTCAAAATTCCATGATTCTAAAAATCTAGGCGACCAATTTTGTTAATAAAATTCATGAATAAACGACGTACATCCTTCATATGCCACACCAAGTTTAGATCAAATGGGAAGCTTACGCTATAAAAAGTTAAATTTACTTGTAATGAAAATCTAGCTCGTATGTACAAGGGACAATCAAAAATGACATGATCCATAGTTTCATCTTTACCACAGACACATAAAGGGGAATCGATTTTCTTGATTTTATATAAAAATCTGAAACGCTTCTTTCTGGCAAAAAACTTGTAAAAATTTCAGGTAGCTGAAAACATTCTAGGGGACTGTTAGAAAACAGGAAAATACATCGAAAAATGGTTCCAATCATCTTACAGGTTATTGTCTTCTGCTCGTGATAGTAACGATTTTGTTCTTAAAGTAATATCCTTCATAGAGTACACTTGTGAAAAAGAGCTAGACATTTTCTAAGATTTCTAAGCAATTAGAGGAAATAGAGCAAAATCCTAGTAAACATTTTGTAGCATCTTCAAGAAGCCATGGCCCGATATTAAAAGCGGTATCTCCCGCCAATGAATACTTGAGTACTTTTTAGATATAAATTTTCAATTCTAACATGGGATTTTCGAGTTCCATCAGTTCACTTAATCTCGGCATTAAAATTAGGCCATGTTTGGTGATTTGTAATTACATGTATGCTAGAATGAGAAATGGGGGTGAGTCATTTTTTAAGTGGGGCAGGGTAGATTCCTAAAATGTACATTCTAACGGAAAATTACTTACTCTTCACGAGGCTTCAGATAATGTTGGAAGAGGTAGGGAGGGAGCAAAAAGGTGGAAAAGGCAAGGCAAGCCATCATCAACCCCGCCAGGAAATTTCTTTAGGGTGGCAAATACTATTAGTAACTTAGTTTTCAGCAATTTTAAATGGTAATATACGTCTTTTTCGATTTATATTAAGTACTTCAATGCATTTAAACAAATGTATGTGATGCATTTATCGATACGAAAATCCTATTGTAGAGGTTGTGATGGCTTCTGTTTGTAGAAGATCAAAAGTTTCACAGAATTTCCATCCATACAAACAATAATACTTCTTTTCATCCAACCAAAATTCTTTGATAGCAATAATATCAAGGATGTTTTACCAAAATTGATATTCATCGCCGAATTTTTAAGTGTATTCAAATTTTATTTAAAATTGAAATTACAAATTTAAATATGGGATGGTATTTATCAACATACAATTATTGATTTGCATGTTTTAAAAGCAATTAACCAGGGTTTTGAGGGAGCGATACCTCAACATATATCTTGGATAGGCCTGGTTATAATATGAAAAACAATCAGAAATTAAACAAAAAAAATGAGCTTTAAACTGAAAGCAAACGATAGATTTGAAACCTATTTGAGTAGATTATTCTTTATATAAAGGGGGTTGTCTCCTCCCTTGTTCTTTCTAGCTTTATAACTTAAAGCAGTGAAAACAATCACGTGACGCTTTCAATAGGTACTTTAACCGAACATTTATCGTTCCAAAGACACATCCTGTGGGTTTTCAATCCTCACGTAAGAATATATGTAACAGCTTTGATGCCTGTCACCGGACAAGCTTCTTTTAATACTTTTCAAATAGAATGACCTCAAAGTTCCTTCTTAATTCCCTGTGTCATTAGTTACAGCGTGCGCCCATCACTTTTTAGTTAGAATTACAATCCGTAACCACCCCTATTGTAATCCTCCGGATTCGTGACCCCTCACACGTAAATACAGGCAGCATTATGGCGCTGCCTATAACTACTGACCGTTTTTTCAAAAACGCTTGGAATTCTGGCTCCCAATAACCAAAAATGTCTTCTCTCCAAAAAAATTTACTTCCATTGAAATACGTTTCGACTCAAGATCCCCCTAATCGCCAGGGAGATTTTTCCATAAAAATTGCGTGCTAGATGAAAATTTCCTTTGGAAAATATCTTGTGTAAGTTTCGGGGTAAAAAAAAAAATTTTTAGCGCTATTTTTCTGTTTTCTAAATTTTTAGGAAGGATCAAACTTCATTGGGGCAGCAAAGTGGGGCCTAACATATCCCATGTACTTGCGGAAGCTCATATTTTGGACCCACTAAGCAGAGTTTGGAAATGAGATTGCTATAGCCTTAATATTGTATTTCGTCAGCTTTAAAGCAAAATTCCAAACTCGAAGATGTTCCGGACAATTTTACCTTGTACGTTAATGTTTCTTTGTTTTCTAAGGACTGGTTTGCAGCAGAATTTTCCGGAGAAAATTGAAATTAAGAAAATTAAAAATTCGTAAATCATGTATAATTGAAAGATTCTTTCTACCGAAAAGGAGTTGCTTATAGCGATTTGCCGATTTATTAACCAATCGCAAAGGCTTATGGTTGATTCGTCTATTTATTAACCAATCAGAATATTTCGTTGAGCATTTGTTTCTGAAGTGAGTGGAATTGCTAGGCTTAAAAAATAAGGTTTTTCAACTGAAAGTAAGGACCAGCATTAAAGCATACAACGAACAAAAATTTTAACGCATATGAGGGCAGTCGCTTTCTCCTTAATACCCTGTTCTTTACATTAAAATTTTATTTTTTGTTTTAGTTATTTAAGAATGACTATTGATTCACAAAGGCCGTTTAATTAGAATAATAAGCTTATTATGATTAGGGTCAAATAATTAGGGTTGTAACTTGTTTCCCGAGGCATAGATTGGCCTTTTGGAACAAGTTTTCGTATAAATTTTGGATCGGACGGGGCTCATTTGATTGGAAGTTGGGAGTTTTAATACCCTTTTCAAGAGTCAAAAGTGAACGGAGGGTGATTAGCCCTCCCCCCAAAGCCTATCGTTCTCCAAACTACGTCCAATAAAAGCTATTTTATTTGGTATTACTGAAAGTTCCAGTAATTATGTCTCAGGAGATGTCAACCTCCCCACTATCCTCAGGTCAACGGCTGCAATTTAGGCAATTCGTCCTACTACTTCTACCAATACTACCTCCATTGACACAATACTACTAGCACTGAGATGGAAATATCAAGAAAGTTACGAGCACACACGTTATCAAAAGGACATATCCGCAAATGCTAAGTTGAAATTTACAGGAAGACCAGAAGAAATTCAAATAAAGCAAAGTCCAACATTATTTTGGAAAAGACTATTCTGCCCCTCCGATATTTTATGAATCACATTTTAAAGCGTTGTGGAGGGACAACCAATCATGTTTAGATTGTGCAAAGTAAGTCTAAATATTTAGGCTCATTGATATTTGACCAAAACTTTAGCTCAAACTCTTTTTTTGTCAATATAAAACATAAATTAGAAATAAATTATTAAGAGCTAAATTAGAAATTGATTCTACGTCAAGTAATTCACAGAAAAACAACTGTCAAAATGTCCAGATTATTCACGTAAAAATATTTTTCGAAAAAACGAAATAAAATGACGTTGTTACCCTGACTGTTACCCGTTACACTGAAGCTAAGTTCTTTTTACTAGCTGTGCTTCCTTCAATGTCCTTGAAATTTTCTACAAAAAATCCGTAATATTCCGGTAATTGAATGTAAAAGTCACAGTTACTGCATTAATAAAGTGGCTTTAGTTTCCATTTTATCTTTTATTTGTTTTAACTCCACATCTTTGATTTAAAAAGCAAAATGATGCGATTGCAAAGTGTTAGTTTTTTTTAGCCTTCCTTTATCGTCCATGGGTAAAAAATAAATAAGAAGATAAAAAAGAAAAAGGTTTACTTTAAGCGTTCAATAATTACAGTATAAAAGTCACATTTATCGCATTCATAAAGAATGGTTATTTTCCTGTTTAGCTTCGATGTCTGATATGCCGTCAAGTGGAGTCTGTTACGCTTTTCTCTACACATATGTTTTTTGTACTTCAATTCTTCGTCAATAATTCCAATTTTAGTTTCTTCTTCGTTGCTTGGCCTCCTAACATAAAAAAAAAGGCTATTTTAATCTTAATTGCTGAAAGGCTACATAAGTAAATACTGTATGTCACAATCTCCAAAACCCCTCCCGCTGAGTTAAAGTTGATTATTCATCTGTCATGCAAATGTGTAGGCCTACGCAGCACATAAAAATGTTTGCTTTAATAAGGGAAAATGCATGTAAACTCGTGTATTCTTGAAAAGCCCTACTTCTACGTCCTAAAAATAACACCTATCACCCCTGGGATACAATTATTCCTGAAAAAAAACAAAGAAAAAACAAACAAACAAGTAAACGCGTATCATTGGTCTTTCTTCTGGCAAAACAAATACAAAATACCATATTTTGGCAGATAGAAGTTCAAAAATTAAATAGGGTTTTCTTATTTGTTGAATCTGATGATGTTATTTCTATTCAGAATCTTTGACTTTCAAGGGTTATTAATCACCTTTTTCAAAATTCTGAAAATTCCTCAGGCACGCAAATTTTGATGGGTAACACTAAAGTTAATGAATCATATATATTTCGTACCAGAATTATAAGCCAATTCATTTGATATATCTATTGATATCAACATTTTGTTTATTAGGGTTTCGGTTACTTTTAAGTCGCGTCGTTTCATACTTGCAGTTCATTGTGAAGAAATATTTGAAAAGAACAATTAACAAGAAAAAGTGATGTATAAAACAAGCACATTATAGCTTATCATTCCAAAAACAGAAGCCAAATATTTATGATTAATAAATCTGGATTGCAAACTATGTTTGTTATTTAATCATTGGAATAACCAATAGACAGAGCACTGTTATTAGGAATATTAGCCCCCTTTTCTAGATTTATGCAAGTCTTTTTTTTCTTTTTGCCTAAGACATTTGAAGGGCAGCGTGACTCATCTCAAGGGTTTTGTCACAATATTGATTTGTCAATTTTACATTCATAAGGGTAGTCTCATGATGGGCGTTATTTATTACCCATCCTTCTAGAAAACCCTTCGCAGCGAAAAATCTTCTTTGCAGAAAATTGCCCCCGTTGAACAAATTGAGAAGCAAAAAAAAGTGCGACAATTACACACTGTTGCTACTACTGTTACTGCTATATTACTACTACTAGTTATATTGGAACTACTGTTAAGACTAAGAAAATTGAGATGAAAATATCAAGAAGTATAAAAGCATACAAGTTATCAAAAGGACATATCAGTAATGTCTTACCAATGGCCAATTGTATTAAGTTGAAACTTCCAGGAATTGATGAGAGGTATGTTCCCCTGACAAATAGGCAATATTAATATTACTAGTACTGCTACTACTACTATTAACTCTATTACTAGCAGGTCTTATCATAGGAAAAAATTAAGTCCCTCTTTATTTTGGAAAAAAAAAACATTCTGCCCCTCTTGACATATTTTATGAATCGCCATTTAAAGCGCTGTGGAGGGACAACCAATCATATTTAGATTGTGCAAAGAAGGTCTCAATTTTTAGGCTCCATGACGTATGACAAAAACTTTAGTTCAAGCTCTTTTTTGTCATTATAAATCATAAATTGGAAAAATATCTTTAGGAGCTAAATAAGAACTTGATTCTACCTCAAGTAATTCACGCATAAACAACTGTCAAAATATCCATATTATTTTCGCTAAGTATATTCGAAAAAGCAAAATAATATGCATTGTTAACCCATTTCTTTGACTAGCCTAGCTTCCTTCACTGCCCTTCAATTATTTTAAAAAGATAAGGAAAAAAAATACGTGATATTTCGGTAACTGCAATGTGAAATTCACAGTTAGGGCAATGATAAAGTATATTTAGTTTTCATTTAATATTTGATTTGTTCTAGCTCAATAGCTTCGTTCTGTTTTTTGTTTTTTTTTTGTCGGCGCTTGTCTATTATATAAATACAGCCTAGAACTGAAGTTTGGTTACAATAAAATATATGAAAATAGAATACTTTATTAGCAAAATTGTGAAGGTCTTTTGTGAATTATTAAATTAGGAGCTTCAGCGTCGGCGGACCGTCTCAAAGACAAAGAAAAGTTCATTGTTAGCGCGATTCTTGACCAAGTTCATTATTAACACGATTCTCGAGGACACCGATTAGTTTGCTTTGACTAGTGATAGCATATATTGTCTCACCATGGATGTCAATTAGCATTAACCAAACCTCAATTTTTGATTGTGTTTTATATAATAGATAAGTTCTTTTTCTGTTGATCATGATTGAGAAGAAAATCAGAGTCAGCCAAATTAAATATTAATATCAAAACTGTCGAGATCTCAAGTTTTTACATATATCTCAGTTTAAAAAAAAAATTGAAAATTTTTTTTTCAATTTACAATTGAAATGTTACAATAGCTAAGTGTTAAGGTTTTTTAACCTTCCTTTATCGTCCTTGAGGAAAAAAGTGAGAATATAAAAAAGAAAAAAGTTGGATTTAAGGATTCAATAATTACAATATAAAAGTCACATTTATTGCAATCATAAAGAATGCTTACCTGTTTAGCTTTGATGTCTGATATGCTGTCAAGTGGAGTCTGTTACGCTTATCTCTACACATTTGTTTTTTGCACTTCAATCCTTCGACAATAATACCAATTCTGGTTTCTTCTTCGTTACTTGGCCTCCTAACATAAAAAATATTATTTTAGTCTTAATTGCTGAAAGACTACATAAGCATATTTTGTGTGTCACATATTCAAATCTGTCGTCTGTGTCTTTTTTTTTTTTTTTTTCTATCAATACAAGATATTGTAACCCCCAAGGCTTGATTTAAAAAGAAAAGGACACTACAGAATAATTACATAAATATCAATAAAATATTAATTAATAATTTATGAAATACATTTATTTACAAAGTATTGCATAGAAATACATGTTAAATAATATTAACTAATTTATATGTTTAATTCTGAGATGTTCCAAAACGAAAACGTTTTTGAGGGACAGATTTTTGGCAAAAACTGAATTTTCTTTCAATCTTCAATCCCCTCCCTCTGATTTAAAGTTGATCACTCACCTCTCATGCAAATGTGTTTGCATACGCAGCAAATGAAGATATTTGCTTTAATCTACTACAATTCAGATAAACTCGCGTATACTTGAAAAGCTATACGTCTACGGCCTACAAATAGCGCCTATCACCCCTGGGATGCAATTATCCCTGGGACGAAAAAAAAACAACAAAACAAACAATTGAATAAACAGACAGTCTTTATATTTCTTTCGGCAAACAATACAAATGCAACATTTTTGTAGATGGGAGTTCAAAAGTTAAATAGGCCTCTCTTATCTTATCAATCTGATGATGTAATTTTCATTCAGATTCTTGCTTCTTTAGGGATTATTATTCCCCTTATTTAAAAATCCAGAAAATTTATTAGGCACATAACTTTTGATGGGTAGCACTAGAGTTAACGAATCATATATATTTTTTATCAGAATTATAAGCTAGTTTTTTTGATGCGTCTCTTGATATTAAAATAAAAAAAACAAGTTTTTTTAATTGAAAGTAAGGAGCGACATTAAAACTTAAAACGAACAGAAATTACTTCGTATATGAAAGAGGCTGCTTCCTCATCAGCGCCCCGCTCTTTACGCTAAAGTTTGACTTTTTCTCTCAATTCTTCTCTGTAAAACAGTAAAAAACTTTAGCGTAAAGAGCGGGGCGTTGATGAGGAAGCAGCCTCTTTCATATACAAAGTAATTTCTGTTCGTTTTAAGTTTTAATGTCGCTCCTTACTTTCAGTTAAAAAAAACTTGTTTTTTTTTTTAATTTCTGAACGTTTTTGAATCAATGCATGTTTTGATTTTGGCTCTCCGCAAAGGAATAATCAAAGCGAAATTTGCTTTTTTTTTTTGGCTAAATGGCTTTCTCATAATTTTGATCGAATGACTTTGAGAAAAAAAGAGCGGGGGAGGAACCCTAGTTTCCCTCCGATTTTTTGGTTAATTAAAAAGGCAACTAGAACTTTTAATTTTACGAATCTTTTTATTAGTAAAAGATTTACGTAACTTATAAATTAGCTTACGTAAAGAACTTTTGTATTCTCATGTTTTTATTACATATATGAGGGGGTTCGCCCCCTCGTCAGTACCTCGCTCTTTACACTAAAGCTTAAATTTTGTCCCAATTCATTAAGAATGACCCCTGAATCACAAAAGCCATAGAATAAATAGTTGAAATTAGGAAAAATACTTTAGCGTAAAGAGCGAGGTATTAGAAAGAGGTGAGCCCCTCATATGGGTAATAATTTCTGTTTGTTTTAAGTTTTAATGCTGTTCCTTACTTCCAGCTGAAAAAACTTTTTCATATTTATTTTTTAATTGTTTTTTTTTAAATAATACTAGTAAATCCTGCTCTCCCTTCATAGAAATTTTCTTCTCCCATGACAAATTCTCGATGGAAAGTTCCCCCAGCATATCCCCCTCTTCTCAACCCCTCCCCCCAATCAAAAAATCCTCCTGAAAACGCCTGTACACTTCCCAATAACCATTACTACATGTAAGCACTGGTCAAAGTTTGTAACTTGTTGTCCCTCCCACGGGGACTGTGGGGGAGTAAGTCGTCCCGAAAGACATAGTTATAAGGTTTTTCGACTACGCTGAATAAAATGGCTATCTCAGAATTTCGATTCGTTGATTTTGGGAAAATATTTAGCGTGGGATGGGGCCTAGGTGCCCTCCAATTTTTTTGGTCACTTAAAAAGGGCACTAGAACTTTTCATTTCCGTTAGAATGAGCCTTCTTGCAACATTCTAGGACAACTGGGTCGATACGATCACCCCTGGGAAAAAAAACAACAAAAAAAAAAACAACAAATAAACACGCATCCGTGATCTGCCTTCTGGCAAAAAATGCAAAATTCCACATTTTTGTAGATAGGAGCTTGAAACTTCTACAGTAGGGTTTTCTGATACACTGAATCTGATGGTGTGACTTTCGTTAAGATTCTATGACATTTAGGGGGTGTTTCCCCCGATTTTCTAAAATAAGGCAAATTTTCTCAGGCTCGTAACTTTTGATAAGTAAGACTAAACTTGATGAAACTTATATATTTAAAATCAGCATTAAAATGCGATTCTTTTGATGTAGCTATTGGTACCAAAATTCCATTTTTTAGAGTTTTGGTTACTATTGAGCCGGGTCGCTCCTTACTACAGTTCGTTACCACGAACTGTTTGATTGTCTTTATTATCTGCTAATAGAGCTATGCCATCAACGAATAACATACATGATAGCCTAAACCAACCCAAAAATACATAAGGAGCTCCATTACTTTTCATAAAACTATTTAAAGCATTAACAAACAAGGAGAAAGGCTTAGGAGAAAAAGTACATCCTTGTTTCACACCCACATATCCGTCACCAGCCTAGAGAAATTTCCCATAACATTCACAACAAATTTCACCCTCCGATACATATCTGCTATTATTGCTAGAAAACAAGACAGCAATCCTATTTCTAACAGACTTTCATTTAACAAACTCCTAATTACTGAGTCAAAAGAACTCTTCAGGTCTAAAAAGGCTATTAATAGCCGACCATTCTCCCTCTAGAATATTTCCTAGTTTGTACATCCGAAGTAAAAATATGGTCAAACATGCTGAATGTTGACCTGAATCCTGTTTGCATCGGGCCAAGTATTTCTTCCTTGTCTAACCAATCTCTTAACCTAAACTAACTTCTTTTTCGAAAAGTTTATTTTTCTTCAAAATCAACCTCTGTTCGTTTTTTATTGTCAAAGTTTCAAACTTTTCAAAGTTCCCTATTTCAAAATAATTTTGTGTTCCAAAATAAATTAAGTAAGATAATTTCGAAGACCACACTGCCTTTCCATGACAATAAATAAAGATTCAAATAGGTACAAAATCCTTTTAATTGACAACGATAAAATTCAAAAAAATACTAGACATTTTGGTCATCGGTCACTATTACTACTAATGACGGTCACTACATTTGTGACCGAAATATCTAGTATTTTTGTGAAATTTATTATTGTTTTCTATTAAAAGGATTTTATACTTATTTGGGCTTTTACTTATAATAAATAAACAGTTTTGGCAAGAACTAGTAAAATTAAACTGAATATTCGATATATAATGATATTAATTGCTGAAAGCTTACAAGCTCAAGATTTTGTTTCACCGAGGGCCGGATTTAAAGCTTTGAAGCTTCTAGGCCCAAGTGTTTTTGCAAAATTTTCGGGAAAATCTCGAAAACTTCGGCAATAGTGAAAGCCGCAGGGCCTAGTGGTGAATCCTGGTCTGGCTTTCCTGCAATTTTCATATTATTTTCAATGCTGCAATAAGTACAAAATAAAATATTTCTAATATAATTCCGTTTAGTAAAGCGTCAAACACTTAGTTGGCCTTATACTTTTACCTTAAAAGAAACGGGCAGTAACCATACTTTTGTTAAAAAGGTAAATTATTTTTGCAGAACTCTGTAGCCAATTAAGTAAGAGGCTGATAATCTATGAATCAAACAGTTCGTGATAACGAACTGTAGTAAGGGGAAGCAACCCGGGAGCGACCCGGCTCAACAGTATCCGAAACTCTAAAAGATGGAATTTTCATACGAATAGTTACATCAAAACAATCGCATTTTAATGCTGATTTTAATAAATAAATTTCATCAAGTTTTGTCTTACCCATCAAAAGTTAAGAGCCTGAGAAATTTTGCATTATTTTAGAAAATAGCACGGGGAAACGCCTCCTAAAAGTCATATAGATTTGAGATCTTTGCTATAAAACAGTTCGTGGTAACGAACTGTAACTAGGGAGCGACCAGACTCAATATCAACCGAAACTCTAAAAAACTAAATTTTGATACCAATGGATATATCAAAGAACTGCATTTTTATGCTGATTGTAAACATATAAGTTTTATTAAGTTTAGTCATACCCATCAACACTTACTAGCCTGAAAATATTTGCCTTATTTTCGAAAAAATGAGATAACCGCCCTAAAATTCATAGAATCTTAATGAAAATTACACAATCGCATTCAGTGTATCCGAGAACCCTACTGTAGAAGTTTCAAGCTCCTATCTACAGAAATGTGGAATTTCATATTTTTTACTAGAAGACAGATCACGGATGCGTGTTTATTTTGTTTTTTTTCCCTCAGGGATGATCGTATCAACCCAGTAGTTCTAGAATGTCGCGACAGGGCTCATTCTAATGGAAATTGAAAGTTCTAGTGCCTTTTTAAGTGACCAAAAATTGGAGGGCACCTAGGTCCCTCCCACTATCATTTTTTCCCCAAAGTCAAAGGGGTTTACGGGGAGGATCTATCAATGGAGGAATTTATCATGAAGAAAGAGAATTCCCATGAAGGGGCTGCAGGATTGTAGCATTATTTAAATAAAAATGAGAAAATAATTTTTTTAGCTGGAAGTGAGGGGCATCATTAAAACCTAAAATGAACAGAAATTATTACGTTTGTAAGGGGGCTCATCTCCTCCTCAATACCTCGTTCTTTACGCTAAAGTATTCTTAGTAATTTCAACTCTTTATTCCACGGGCCTTTGTGATTCAGGGGTCATTCTTAAGAAACTGGGACAAAATTCAAGCAAATGTAAAGAGCGAGGTAAAAATGAGGGGGAGAACCCTTCAAATACGTAATAAAATATACAAATATAGAAGTTTGGTACGTAAGTTAATTCGTAAGTAACGTATATTTTGTGAAGTTGCTGATGGTGTCCTAGGGAAGAGTGCTAAGACAGCAACTAGGAATATTAGTGAAAAAGCTTTAGGTTTAATAGAGAGTAGAAGGGGTTTGTATAAGAATTATCTGAGCGATAGGTCGTATGAAAACAAAAGGAATGTAAAGAAAGTGGAGAAAGCATTAAAATATGAACTAAGGAGATGTGAAATGGAGGCGATGGATAAAATTGCTGAGGATCTGGAAGATGCGGCTAGACGGCATAATAGTAAAATATTATACTGGCATGTTAATAAATTGAAAGGGAGTAGCCGATCCGGACTAGTCCCAGTTAAAGATAGAAATGGGGCCACAATTAGTGATAAGGAAAAAGTTAAAGAAAGATGGGTGGAACATTTTGAGAATGTGCTAAACCGAGATACAGTTGCAGGAAAAGATATAGATGAAAATGAAAAAGTTTGTGATACCTTGGATGTGAAGGAAGATTTGTTTAGTGAGAAAGAATTAGCGACAGTACTAGAAGGATTAAAAAATAATAAGGCCCCAGGTGCTGATAGTATGATTAATGAGTTCCTTAAATATGGTGGCTCTGAGGTTAGGAATAAGCTACTGAAGATTATGAACATGATTTTTGAAAAAGGGGAAGTACCCAATGATTTTAGGAAAACCTTAATTAAACCACTGTATAAGAAAGGTGACAAGAGTGAATGTCGGAATTATCGAGGCATTAGTCTGGTCTCTGTAGGTAGCAAATTACTGAGTAATATGATACTTTTTGGACTGAGACATGCTGTAGACAAAGTTTTAAGGGAAGAACAATGCGGTTTTAGAAAAGGTAGAGGATGTGTCGACCTTGTTTTCACTCTTAGGTTAATAATTGAGAAGTCCCTTCGTTGTCAAACACCTTTGGTCCTTAGTTTTATCGATTATGAGCAAGCTTTCGATTCTGTTGATAGAACAGCGTTAACAAAGGTCTTATCGTTATATGGTATACCAGAAAAATACATTAAAGTGATTTGCGCTATGTACGAGAATAATACTGCTGCGGTTAAGGTAGGAAATGAGGTTAGCAACTGGTTTTGTATTAAATCAGGAGTTAAGCAGGGTTGTGTTCTATCCCCCTTTATATGGATCATTTTGATGGACTTCGTCTTAAGGAGCACAGGAAAGGCAATTGGAGACCATGGAATCAAATGGGGAGGAAGAAAGCTCCTGGACTTAGATTATGCTGATGATTTAAGCATATTAGATGAAAGTGTGAGCAAAATGAATGAATTTTTAGAGGTTTTACGAGTTCAGGGTGCTAAAATAGGCTTGAAAATTAATGTTAAGAAGACTAAGTCACTAAGGTTAGGAATAAGTGAAGATGAACAGGTGACCTTAGATAACGAAAAGATTGATCAGGTTGGGAGCTTCAGTTACCTTGGTAGTATTATTAGTAAAGATGGTGGGAGCAGTGAAGATGTTAAAAGTAGAATAGCTAAAGCTCAGGGTGTTTTTTCACAGTTAAAAAAAGTTTGGAAGAATAGAAAGATAAGCCTACAAACCAAGATTAGAATATTGGAAGCTACAGTGATGACAGTGGTCAAATATGGCTCTGAAGCATGGACACTCCGAAAAGCAGATGAAAATTTACTAGATGTTTTCCAGAGAAATTGCCTACGGATTGTTCTGGGTACCCGGCTGACTGACCGTATTTCAAACAGTAGGTTGTACGAAAAGTGTGGTTCAATCCCGCTTTCTGGGGCTATAATGAAAGAAAGGTTGAGATGGCTAGGCCACGTTCTACGGATGAAGGATGACAGATTACCGAAGATTGTCCTTTTTGGCCAACCGTCTGGGGCTACACGGAAAGCAGGTCGTCCTTGTCTGGGTTGGGAGGATGTCATAATTAAGGATTTAAAGGAAATGGGAACTTCCTGGGAGGGTGTAAAGAGGGAGGCTTTAAATAGATTAGGTTGGAGGAGGAGCGTGCGTAGCTGTGTTGGCCTCAGGCGGCTTGGTGCTGCAGTGAGTTATTAGTAGTAGTAGTAGTAGTATATTTATTACAAATGGAAACGTTCGAAAAAAAAAGCTTTAGTTGCCTTTTTAAGTAACCAAATTTGGAGGACAACCAGGCCTCCTCCCTCAAACCTTATTTTATTACCACTCATGTACCTAGGGCTGGGGGGGGGTCATCTTCAAAGACACAATTTCCAGAGCTTTCAACTACGCTGAACAAAATGCGTGTCTCAAAATTGTGATTAGAAGTGTTTCGGGAAAATATTGACTTTGGGGTCAGTACTTTTCCTCTCAAATCACGTTTGACTATTAAAAAGGCACTAGACCTTTATTAAAAAAGGGCGCAAGCTCTTTCAATTTTCAATTGTATAAGCCCATTTAGAAGTTTTACGACAATTTATTCTATACGAAGTGCGCTTGTCTAAAAAAAATAAAAATTCCCCTTGAAAAACTCTGCACACTTCCTGATTCCCAATATTATATGTAAACAATGGGCAATGTTCATAGTTTCCAGACCCTCCCCAGGAGAATGTGGGGGTCAAGTCATCTCAAAAAAATCGTTGTTACATTTTCATCTCAAAAAAATCGTTATTACATTTTTTATCTATGCTAAGAAAATGGCCATCTCAGAATTTTGATTGAACGACTTTGGGGAAAAAGAGCTAAGGAGGGGGACTAGCTGCCCTCTAATATTTTTGACACTTAAAAAGGGCACTAGACACTTGGACACTAGAAATATTCGAGCCGTATATTCACAGTACAAAATATCAGATTTATTCCTAGAAATAACTAAAAGTATGCTCATAAACAACAGCTAATTTTCACAATGTCTTAGGCACATTACTTTTAGATTAATCAAAAACTACAGAGTTAAAAAATAAACTAAACATCAACCTTTAAGGATTGCCTTATTATCGTACAGCTCTTGGTCAAAATTAAATAAAAAAACAAGTTTTTTGAAATGAAAGTAAGGAGCGACATTAAAACTTAAAACGAACAGAAATTACTCCGTATATGAAAGGGGCTTTTCCTCCTCGACACCCCGCTCTTTACACTAAAGTTTTTTTTTGTTTTAAAAAGTAGAGTTTCGAGAAAGAATCAAACTTTAGCGCAAGGAGCGGGGTGTCGAAGAGGAAAAGCCCCTTTCATATACGGAGTAATTTCTGTTCGTTTTTAAGTTTTAATGTCACTCCTTACTTTCATTTCAAAAAACTTGTTTTTTTATTTAATTTCTGGAAGTTTTGAATTAATGCATGTCTGATTTTGGCTCTCCGTACATAAATTATTAAAATGAAATTTGCATATTAATTCTTTTTTTGGCTAAATGGCTTTCTCTTAGTTTTGATCAGACAATTTTGAGAAATAAGAGGTGGGGAAGGAGGCCTAGTTGCCTTCCAATTTTTCGGTTACTTAAAAAGGCAACTAGATCTTTCAATTTTTAACGAACGTTTTTACTAGTAAAAAATATACATAACTTAAGAATTAACTTACTTAACAAACTTTCATATTCTTATATTTTTGATTATATATGAGGGGGTTGGTCCCCTCGTTATTACCTCGCTCTTCACACTAAATCTTGTTTTGTCCCAATTCTTTAAGAATGACCCCTGAATCAGATAAAAAAGCGCCCTTTTCATTGAATTTCTCTTCCCCCATGAAATATTCCTCCAAGGCAAGATCCTCCCATATAGCCCCCTCCCCTGAACCCCACACCCAAACCAAAAAAATCCCCCTGATAACATCGGTACACTTCCCAGTAACCATTACTGTATGTAAAACATTGGTCAAAGTTTGTAACTTGCAGCCCCTCCCCCAGGAACTGTGGGGGATAAGTCATCCCTAAAGACATAGTTATTATGGTTTTCGACTATGCGGAACAAAATGGCTATCTCAAAATTTTGATCCGTTGACGTTGGGAAAAGAATGAGCCTGGGAGGGGGCCTAAGTGCCCTCCAATTTTTTGGTCACTTAAAAAGGGCACTAGAACTTTTCATTTCCGTTAGAATGAGCCCTCCTGCAACAATCTAGGACCACTTGGTCGATACGATGACCCCTGGGGAAAAAACAACAACAAACAAACAAACAAACAAATAAACACGCACCCGTGATTTGTCTTCTGGCAAAAAATACGAAATTCCACATTTTTGTATATTGGACCTTGAAATTTTTTGAATAGGGTTCTCTGATACGCTGAATGCGATGGTGTGATTTTCGTTAAGATCCTATGACTTTTAGGGGGTGTTACCCCCTATTTTCCAAAATAAGGCAAATTTTCTCAGGCTCGTAGCTTTTGATGACAAAGACTAAATTTGATGAAACTTATATATTTAAAATCAGCATAAAAATTTGATTCTTTTGATATATCTTTTAGCATCAAAATTCCGTTTTTTATAGTTTCGTTTACTATTGAGCCGGGTCGCTCCTTACTACAGTTCGTTACCACGAACTGTTTGATATGTACTAGCAATAATAAAAAGTTGCAACTAATCAAAACAAGATGAAATAAAATTTTTCGTACTTTAGCGTTTTGAAAATGTATCAAAAATATTGGTAAACCATTAGGACAAGAAAATGTCTATTTCATATATTCAGTTTCCAATGCTTGGCTATCTGATGACAGTGACTCAATTTCAATGAGCGGGCCTTAATATGCCTTTAATTGCAAATATCTTCCTTTCAGTCTATATTTTTCTGACTTCGGTAAAAATCAGTCACAAATTATAAAAACCTACTAATCGTTTCTATTTTTTATTTTGTTCCGTAGATAAAGCAAAGTATTCTAGGATCCAATAATACTTTACCGTTTAATGTACACTTTGGTCACGCATAGACGACTGTATTAAATGCAATTCTAAAAATAATACACAATCTGAATTTCTTATATGTGTTTTTTTTTTTAAATTAAACCAATACTTGTCCCAACGCACAGAATTAGAAAAATATGTAGTATCATATTAAAGTTTATCATTTATTGTTCAAATTGATTTTCACTCGCATTGTTTTTGTCAAGTTTATTTTGTCGTAAATAATATTTTTCCAAACGTGACCTTTAGACAAGAAGACTGTTTTTTTGTTTTTTTTTTTTACCACGCCTTCAAACCTTAGGAAATGAATAAAGTGGACATAAATCAAATATGTTTTTTATTTTGTTCTTTGTAAAAAAACAATTTTGTACAAATGGATGAACTGTATGTATTTTAATTCTAAATTAGTCGTAACAAATATTTCCAAAGTAAATGAAAGCACCAGTTATTCAATAGCTTGATATTATAAAGTAAATATATTTAAATACAACTGATCCTTCAAGATTCATTCGATAGGATGACTTTGGATGAGCAGTTTATTTCGCTCCTCAGTTTTGGCCAGTAGCATCTTCAATAATTTAACTGTGTCTGAATGCACAAAACACTGGTCTTTGCATTGATTTTGGCAAAAATCATCACAATAGGAATTAGGCTCTATCACACGACTTTGCGATTCACTCTTTCCTGTTTGCATCGAAACGCTTAGGTTAGCACAGTTACAGAAGGGATTATTACAATGTTTTGAATGTACTGTTTTTCTGTCCCCGCACTTCTGAGCATAGTAACGACGCTGTGTGAGTTGACTGATATGTTTCAATGATGTTTGCTGGTCGTAGCTATACTGAACTGCATGATTGACTGCTTTTCGTTGGTTTTCATATTGCCAAGGCTGGTGCTGGTTGTACGAAATGGGTATTGCTGGTACTGAGTTGTTATAAGTGGTAATCCTGCAAAAATGGTGTAGAAATATGAGATTTTTGTTAGAGGTGAGTAAAATAAGAATTAAGCTGTAGAATAAAATGAAGAGTTAAACATTTCAAAGTTATAAGTAAGATTTGATATTGCTGTGTAGGGTCGTAATAAAACTGCCACAAATCCCCATCAGTAAATACTTAAGACCCGCAATGAACAAATTAAAATAAATAAGCCAGTCAAACTAAAAAATAATAAAATTTAAAAAGATTTGGGTTCACAACCCGTGTGCCTTCTCAAGATCAAGATATTGATTGGACTTGATTTATTTATTTATTTTTCATTCACTTTACACGTTTATTTACAGTTTCTGTTTGTTCTGGGTTTTATTTATTTATTGATGGTGATTTCTGGGCATTCGGCTGACTGGCCGTATTTCAAAGAGTAGTTTGTATGAAAAGTGTGGTTCAATTCCGCTTTTAAAGGCTATAATGAGATAAAGATTGAGATAGCTAGGGTAGATTCTTTGGATGAAGGATAATAGATTGCCAAAGATTGTCCTTTTCGGCGAACCGTCTAGGGCTACACGGAAAGCAGGTCTTCCGCGGTAGGGGTGGGAGGGTATCATTAAGAAAGGTTTGAAGGAAATGGGAACTTCCTGGGAGGGTGTAAAGAGGGAGGCTTTGAATAGAACGGAATGGAGGAAGAGCGCACATAGCTGTGTTGGCTTCAGGCGGCTGGGTGCTGTGGTGAGTTATTAGTAGTAGTAGATGGTAATTTAAATTAGTTTTATTTTTATTGGAAGACTGTTTGACTTTATTTCTGCTCATTTTTGACTAAATAGAGCTCTATACTTTTCCCTGGAAAACTTATTTTGTGGAAAAATCTTTGAAAATTAATTTTTGTTTGTTTCTTATTGACGCAACTTTTTCATTGAAAAAAGAATATTTTATATCTTTTCAGCTTTTCTATGAGAATCCAAAGTTTTGGCTTGCTATTTTTATACCAAAAACTTTTCAAACAATTTCTATTCCTAACACAAATAGTATTGTTTGTAATATTCTTATATCTCCTCAAATTGACCTTAAAAAATAAAACTTAATAACATAAGAAATAAAACTGAATACCAGATAAAGTATATTTAGTTTTCATTTAATCTGTTATTTGTTCTAGCTCCAGAGCTATGTTCTAGTTTGTGTGTGTGTGTGTGTGTTAGTCATTATTGAAAAAAGTAATCATAGTCAACCCAATAAGGCATTAATATCCACCTAAAAAAATCACCTCAAAAATCTGTCTAGATCTCTTGTTTTTGCATAAAACTCCAGATCCCAGTTTCCTTGAAAAGGCGAAATGTTGCGATTGCGGAGTATTAAGTTTTTTTAATCTTCCGTTACCGTCCATGGGGAAAAACAAACAAGAAAATAAAGCCTAAAAAGTTCAATCTAAGCGTTCAGTAATTACAATCCAAAATCACATTTATCGCAGTAATATACAATGTTTATTTTCCCGTTTAGCTTTGGTATTTGATATTTCGTCAAGTTGAGTCTGTTACTCTTTTCTCTACAGTTATGTTTTTTGTATTGTAATCCTTCGTCAATAACAGAAACACATATTCATATGTGCCGTTTGCGTCTGTTTTTTTTCATTAATATTTAATATTGAGACCCCAAGACTTGCTTTAAAAAGAAAAGGTCATTATACAATAATTTCATAAGTATCACTAAAATATCAACTAATAATTTATAAAATATAAAAATTCACAACTTATAATACAGAACTACGAATTACATTGTACTAATTAAATTCTATATTAATAAACTTAATAAACTAGAATGTCGATAAACTCGTGTATTCTTGATAAGCCCTACTTCTACGGCCTATAATTACTGCTTTTGACCCCTGGGATCCAACCATCCATGGAAAACAACAATCAAGCAAGTAAACAGGCATCCGTGATCTTTCTTCTTTGCAAAAAATACAAAATACTACATTTTTACAGAAGGGGGTTCGAAACTTAAATAGGCTTTTCTTCTCCGTTGAATTTGAGATGCAGTTTTCATTCAGAATCTTTGAATTTTTGGGAGTGTTCCTCCACTTTTTCGAAAAACCAGCAAATTTTCCTGGCACGTAACTTTTGATGGGTAGCACTAAATTTAGTGAATCTTAAATATTTTGTGTCAGGATAATAAGCCAGCTCACTTAAAATTCTGACTGAAAATATATCAAACAGATCGTGGTAACGAGCTGTAGTAAGGAGCGATCCGGCTGAATAGTAAACAAATCAAGTTACGAGCCTTTCAAAATTTGCCTTATTTTGGAAAATAGGGAGAAAAACCCCATAAAAGTCATAGAATCTTAACGAAAATCACATCATCGCATTCGACGTATCAGAGAACCCTAGTATAGAATTTTCAAGATCCCTATCTACAAAAATGTGGAATTTCGTATTTTTTGCCAGAAGACCATCACAGGTGCGTGTTAATTGTTTTTTACCTGGAGTGATTGTATCAATCCTGTGGTCCTATAATATTGGAAGAGGGCTCATTCTAACGGAAACTAAAAGTTCTAGTGCCCTTTTTAAGTGACCAAAAATATTGGAAGGCACCTAGACCCCCTCCCACGCTCAATTTTTTCCCAAAGTCAACGGGTCAAAATTCTGAGATAGCCATTTTGTTCAGCATAGTCGAAAAACCTAATAACTATGTCTTTGGGGACGACTTACTCCTTCACAGTCCCTGGGGGAGGGGCTACAATTTACAAACTTTGACCAGTGTTGACATATAGTAACGGTTATTGGGACGTGTACAGACGGGGATTTTTGTCTTGGATAGGGAGGAGGTTGAGGAGAGTGGGTTACATGGGAGGATCTTTCCATGGAGGAATTTTTCATGGGGGGAGGAGGGAATTTCCATTAAGGGGGTGCAGGATTTTCTAATATTATTTAAAACGAAAACAATGAAAAGATAAATATGAAGAAGTTTTTTCAACTGAAACTAAGGAGCAGCATTAAAACAAAAGAAACGGAAATTATTAAGCATATGAGGGGTTCATCTCCTCCTAAACACCTACTCTTTACGCTAAAGTATTTTTAGTAGTTTCAGTTATTTCTTCTATGGCCTTTGTGATTCAAGGGTCATTTTGAAAGAATTGGGACAAAATTTAAGCTTTAGTGTAAAGAGCAAGGTATTAAAGAGGAGGCAATTCCCCTCAAATACGGTTTAAAAATATACGATTATAGAAATTCGTTACGAAAGTTGATTTGGAAGTTACGTATATTTTTTATCAATAAAAACGTTCGTAAAAAATTAAAGTTCTAGTTGCCTTTTTAAGTAACCAAAAGATTGAAGGGCAACTAAGCCTGCTCCCCCGCACCTTTTTTCTCAAAATAGTCCGATCAAAACTAAGAAAAAGCCATTTAGCAAAAAAAAAAAAATGCAAATTTCGTTCTAAGTATTCACGTGCGAAGAGCCAAAATCAAAACATGCATTAATTCAAAAACGGTCATAAATTAATAAAAAAACAAGTTTTTTAAACTGAAAGTAAGGGGTGACATTAAAACTTACACCGAATAGAAATTACTCCGTATATGAAAGGGGCTGTTCCCTCCTCAACGCCCCGCTCTTTACGCTAAAGTTTTTCACTGTTTTAAAAAGCAAATTTGAGAGAAAGAGTCAAACATTAGCGCAAAGAGCGGGCGTTGAGGATGGAACAGCCCCTTTCATATACGGAGTAATTTCTGTTCGTTTCAAGTTTTAATGTCCCTCCTTACTTTCAGCTAAAAAAACTTGTTTTTTTATTCAGTTTTTAATCAAAACAATAAGCCAATTCTTTTGATACATCCATTAATATCGAAAATCTGTTTTTTAGGTTTTTTGTTATTTTTGAGCCGCGGCGTTCTTTACTTACAGTTAGTTACCACGAACTGTTTGAAAAGAACAATTAAAAAGAAAAAGTCATGTATAAAACAAGCACATAGTAGCTTATAATCCAAAAAAATAAAAGCCAAATATTTATGATTGATAAATCTAAATTTCAAACTGTATTGCTGGAATAACTAAAAGACAGAAATAAGTGAGTTTTTATGCTACCTTTCCTTCATTCCAGAATCCATATTTCTAAAGCACGGGTTAACAGATCAACTTGCCTCTGATTTACTGACTGACTAAGTTGACAATGAGCATGTTTGACTTTATATTGAATTTTAGTCCCTTGTGGTGCTAATTCAGGGCACGAAAGAGTTAATTTGTCTCTTAATGGGGTCAACATGCACATGCATATTCATCGAAATATTTTTTTAAATTCTGTTTTGAAGGTGAGCTGTTTTATTTATGAAAACTAGACAGACAAATAAAAAAAAAGGTAAAGGATACGGCATTAGACTTTACAGTCCGTACCGGCGGTTCTGATCTCCGTTTCTTGGCCCTTCAGCCAGGAAGTGCAATGGGGTGTTGGGGGCCAGCCATCCTGTGCTTTCGCACACCCTTCCTGTTTACCTTCCCCAGATTTCTCCAGGTACCCATTTAGAGCTGGGTCGACTCTGGCTAAGCTTACAGAGTCACACCACTGACCCCCTTCCCAAACTGAAGAATTGGGCACACTGGGATTCGAACCCGCGTCCTCTCAGACAAGGGATCCTGAATCCAGCGCACCAACCCACTCGGCCAGGACAGACAAATAAATGTATTAGATAAAGGTATTGTAAGTAGAAAGGGTTTGAAGGCTTATTCGATTGGAGGGGAAATGGATTTTTGATTGGTGAGAAAAGATAGTATCAAGGGAGAAAGCAGAATTTATTGCTTGTCCTATGTGTGGATCTCAGGATGAAAGTTTGACACATTTTGTGTGTGAATGTATCGAATTGAATGAATGGAGGCGACAGATGTATGATAAAGAAAAATTGAATGAAATATAGATGGTTGATAGAATGAAAGAGACAAATTTCCTGAGTATTAAAAGGATAGCAAGGTTTGTCAGGATTGCAGCGGCACATTGTGAGCGTTTTGTTTAAATAGCACTAATTTATTTTAGTAAATTTTTGTTATGTAAATTTCTTATGGCCCATTTGGAATAAATTATTATTATTATTATTATTATTGAAGGATAGATGTAAAGATTGGAAGAAAATGCTTTTAGCTGAAATCTAATATTTGACATCTCAAAATCTTGGTATCTGCATTGGTGTCTGACATATTTACATTTCTAATATATTTGCTAAGAAATCCTTTGCTAGGCTACTATAAAAAGGAAATTCATAGGGCAACATAGACCAGGCACAATAAAAAATCTCTGCTACTAAGGACTTTAGGAACCTCCCTTAGAATGAACTTATTCAATACTGCAGATACTGAGATAGTTTTCAGTGTAAAATGAACTTTACGAAAGGAGAACTTTTGTTTAATTATTTTTGTCACTCCGAGTAAAACTTCCAACATATGGCATTCCTTATCCCTTATATTTGTTTGTTATTTCTTGCTAGTAACAAATTGTCGCAGCAATGCCACATCCGGGGGAGAGTTGGCCGGGTTTGACCATCCCATTTATCTTGTCCATAAAAATCTTGCATATTTAGCGAAATCCTTAAACAAATGTCTCGTGTATTTTTAATTTTAAAAGTGGAAAAATACGCTACGTTGTTATTAAAAGCGAAATTTTGATTCCTAAATTATTGAGATTTCGTCCAAGTTGACACTGTTTATTAAAACTCTATTTAAGAAAATAATGAGGGTTTTAAGTTAATGCTTTACTGCCTATACTTAAAACCCTCATTTTAAATTTATTCTATGTATTTCTATCTCTTGTTTCTATTTTTCTTGATACACCTCTAAACGAACCAGTATTTAATGCTCAATACATCTTTTACGAATATACAAGTTGTAACTTAATCCTCATTCCCTACTCTTCATTACTATCATAATTACTAAGCGATGCGATAAAGTTAGGCAACATACTAAGTGGGTTGACCTACACAAATAGTCACAATGAATAAACGACCCCAAAAGATTGTTCAAGACCATTTTTTTTACAATATAAAGCTTAACTCACTCGCTATAGTGGTCAGAAGTGCAAAGGCGAAAAATTATATAAAAAATGTTAAATGTCATGTTTTTTTACGTATGATGAAGAGCTTTTCATTTTTTTATGGGAAGGTGGTTTTTATAACTTACTATTTTTGTATCAATATTTTTACATCTTTTTAATTTCAACAGATTTATTAAAACTAACCCAGACCAGATTTTATATTGTATTTATGAGCATACTACCTACCTACGGCGCAGAACTGTAGAAGTTCCCTTTAAATTGCTTGTATTTGTTTGTTCGCAAGTTTATCGAAGTAGCCTATTATGCGCCCCCCGTTAAGAAAAATCCTGGATCCACCAGGATTTTTCCAAATGTGCTACACTTTCAGAGAATAAACTTTTATTTATCGTCACGGAAAGGCAGTGCTGCCTTCAAAATAAAAATGATAGATAAAGAGTAAAGGATTGGTACCGCTTATATATGGGCATAAAATTTCCAAATTGCAAGAAAAATATATTTTTTTTCTATTATTCAGGTTCACTTTCTCCTGCTTACAGGAGTACTTGCCACTTACTGGCCTCCCCCCTAAAACCCGTTGAGGCGAGGGGGTATTTAACCACTGTTTACTTCGACTCTGAAAAGGATGTGAATTCTAAGAATTTTCGAAATGATTTTGAGGTTTTATTTATTGTCGCGGAAAGGCAGTGTGGTCTTCAAAATTATCATTGATAGATAAAAAGTAGGGGTTTGGTACTAAGTATATGTGAGCATAAAATTTCTAAATTATAAGAAAAATATACGTGTATTGCTCAGATTCACTTTATCGTACAGATTCACTTTATCGTAAAAAAAAAAAATGTCACTTCAGACATCATTTTTCTAAAAGGAATAATCACGACTAACGTATCTATATCATCTTCACTTCGTATTTCAGACATATCACAAGTGATTTTTTTTTGTTTTCAGTATATTTTATGTCGTTTTAAGACACGGAAAAAAGTTGAAAAATTTTGAAGTCCCTAAGAAAAAAGTTGAAAAATTTCTAAGGAAAAAAAATCTAAATTCAAAAATAAAAATTAAGCACAAAAATGGCGAGACAAAAAGTAGGGAGAGGGCTATTGGGAACCTTGAAGGTTGGATATGGATGACCTTAAATCTCCGCTTAAGAAATTCTTGATACAAACATTCATTCTCATGAATATACTGAGCACAGTGGATATCCAAAAATTTTGATTTTATGTGTTTTTGGAAACGGTTGGTGTCCGAGAGAGGGGTTGTTTGCCCTTCAATCACTTTTAACTATCAAAAAGGCACTAAAACTTTTAACTTCTATTCCAATATGCCCCCTTCAAAGTTTTTACAACTCCGTCTATAAGAAGTGCCCTGGTCTTAAAAATCAACAAATAATACTTATTGCACTTATCGCTTTAGCTCTTTCTCGCTGCCTGCGATTACTGACCGGTTTTTAAAAGCGCTTTGAATTCTGGCTCCCAATAATGGAAAATTTCTTCTCTCCGTAAAATATACTTCAAATGAAATTTTTTCCTCTCCTCATTAAATACCTCCCCCCCCCACAAGGAAAATTTCCCCAGACAGTTTACTTCTAGCTGAAAATTCCCTCTGGGAAATTTCTTGAGTAAGACTCCGGGTAAAGAGCATTTTCTTAGTTTTCTAAATTCTAGGAAGGATTGAACTTCATTGCGGCAGCAAAGTGGGGTCTATAAGATCCCATGTACACGCAGAGGCTCAAATGTGGGACATACTAACCATAATTTGGAAATGAGATTAAAAAAACATCAAGGTTATATTTTGCCAGCTTTGAAACAAAATTTCAAACCTGAAGATTTTCCGAACCATTTCATCCTATACTATGATGTTTCTTTTATTTCTAGGGGGTGGGGCTTAAAGCGTAATTTTTGGGAGACTATTGAAATAAAGAAAATTATTTTCAATAATTTACGATATTTACGATAATTTGTTAAAGTCAGATAGAGTAAGATTCATTCAACTCATTGCGTTTGACCTTCTCCTGATCGTTAGTTCAAATAATGCTAACAATTTTTAACCCGGAACGTCAAGTAAACTCGCATCCGTTATTGCATTGAATAAAATAAGGTTAACAAACAATGTCTAGCTATTTTGTTTTGTATGTAAATTAATGGTTTTAATTGTTTTATTCTAATGTTTCTGATTGCAAACATGACCGAAATATCCAGTATTTTTGTGAATTTTAACTGTCTATTAAAAAGATTTGAACTTCAAGAACATTAGAAAGGATTTTGAACTTTAGTTTATCGCCATGAAAAGGTAGTGTGGTCTTAAAAATTAAAAATAATAGATAAGGAGTAGAGGGTTGGTACCGCTTATATGTGAGCATAAAATTTCCAAGTTAAAAAAAAATATACATACATTGATCATATTCACTTTATCCTACTTGCAGAACTACTTTCTGCTTACTGGCCACCCTCCCCCTCAAACCTGGAAGGGAGTGCACTGACCTCTGTTTACTTTGACTCCGAAAATGATTTGAATTCTAAGAACTTTAGAAAGGATTCTAAATTTGTATTTATAGTGATGGAATGGCTGTGTGGTCTTCAAAATTATCGGTGATAGATAAAGAGTACGTGTTGATACAGCTTTTTTGTGAGCATAAGATTCCTAAATTTTAAGAAAAATATACATATATTGTTCAGATTTACTTTATCGTATTTGTTGCAATACTTGCTACTTACTGGCCTCCCCCTTAAAACCCGTCTTGGGGGGTATCTGACCTCCAATTACATTGACTCTGTAAAGGATTTGAACTTTAGGAACTCCGGAAAGGATTTTAAATATATATTTATCGTGATGGAATAGCAGTGTGGTCTTCAAAATTATCAGTGATAGATAAAGAGTACGAGTTGATACAGCACATTTGTGAGCATAAGATTTCTAAATTTTAAGAAAAATATACATATATTGTTCATATTCACTTTATCCTACTTGCATCAGATATTTCGTACAGCAAGCTGATGCTAAGATAAATGTAACACAAGTAGCGCTAGCTTTATGTAAGATCTGACTAATAATAGTAATAATCCTTAGTACATTTATGTCAATTCTTTTCTCGGAGCTGGTTAAATGAAATATTTAGAAAAGTGGGATAACATAGTATTGTACAAAATGGCAGTCCTACATTCACTGGCGGATCAAGGGGGATTGCTCTAGATCCACCCCTTTCTACATTTATGTGTAAATATGTGAATCAAAAATGTAAGGAATTGGACGTTATCAGCACTTATTAAGCGTTTCACTTACAAATAAGAGAATTTGGAGCTATTTTGGAGTTTTGATTTAAATTTTGGAAGAAAAAATTATAACAATTAAATGACTCCTCTAGCTAACCCCCTCCTAGTAAATTCAATGACCAAGCTAAAACCAATTTGACCTATCTAGCTACAGTATGAGTATTATTATAAAGAGCCCTAAGTCTTATTTTCTGTTTTGATGATTTCTTTTTCATCTTTTCTTTGTTTTGTTTTTTTATATTTTCAATAATTTCCTGTTTTAAAAGTTTCAATTCCTGTTTATATGCAGATGTAGAGGATGTATTCATATCTATTTTGGAAAGTTTTAAGACAAGAAAACTTAACTAATACAAAACAAGTAAAATACCCTTAACTATCAAGGAAAACAATTAATCAGAGCAAACGTGGCGAAACAGGATGTATAGCACATTTTAAAAATTGCCATTAACTAGACTTTTTACTTGATAATAAGGTTGTAAATGCGGTATATTTTCATATTAACGTGGAACATAATAGGAAGTGAAATGAACCCCTTATTTTCGCTTTTTTACAATAAAAACGAGCATGGATTAACTAAAAAGAGACTATCTGCTCAAAGTAAAGAACAAAGTAGAAACTTATGACGAGCAACAGTTTTAAAGTTATGAATGTTTTTCCTCCTATTTAATTTTTTTTTTTTGGGGGGGGGGGCAACTGCCAATAGGAAGTGTAATGAGTCCCTCGTTTTTCACTTTTTTACATTAAGAACAAGCATGGATTAACTAAAAAGAGATTATCTGCTCTACGTAAAGGACAAATTAGAAACTTATGAAGAGTAACAGTTTTAAAGCTAATGAATATTTTTTTTCTTCAAATTATTGAAGGTGGAGAGAAAAACTCCCCCCTACCCCCCAAAAAACGATGCCATAGGTAGTATAGCTTACACAAGCTTTCCCGTGGGCTAAGGTGTTTGTTGTTTACACTCGGCTTTCTTAAGCCAGTTTCAGAAATAATGTTGCAGTATCGGCTCTCGCTCCACTTCTCCCAGTTCCCCTGTCCAGGAGAGAATACTCTGTCTCTTTGTTGAACCAAGGGCTATTCTTACAACCTCTACAACGCACCATTAAAATGCATTTGATTTGAAAATGGCGTCTAAGCAAATCAACAATTAAACCCGTTCCATCATCATTGTAAAAACTTCATAGAGCAAATTAATAACAAAAAGACTATGAAAAAACACACTTTATTTTTGCATGGGCAGCAGTGCATTGTCCTTTTTTATTTTTCGTCACTATCAATTCAGTGAAAATTTAGGTGACATTTTTCGAATGGAAAGGCTTTGTAGGAGACATAGACATCAGCTAGATCCGATAATTGACTCATCGTTCTAATCAATTATAATGAATTATCAAATCAAGACAATATTACAATGACATTGAGGATTACAAACAGGAATTTATGAATAGAATTATTCTGGTCTCAAGACTAGAACATAATTTGCACTTTACTAAAAAAGAACCATGCATTGTCAGTTTGACATACATATTCTGATGTTTATTCCTTATAGTCTTAATACTTCTTTATTTGTTAAAGTCGAAAAGTGAAAATATTTAAAACATATTTTGTTTTCAGTAAAGTGCAAATTATGTTCTGGTCTTGAGAAGGTGTGGGGATTGTGAGCCCTACTCATGTTAATTTTTTCCCGTTTTAAGTTTGAATTGGTTATCTGATGTTATTTCCGTTCGTTTTGGGTTTATTACATTTAATAATGGTGAATTGTGGTAGTTTTATGCTTGGAAAATCATTTGAATTTAATTTTATTCATTTTTGCCTTAACAAAGCTCTTTGCTATTCATTGATACACTTTTTTTGTAGAAAAAGTTTTAAATTATTTTTTGTTCATTATTTTACTTTGAAGATTATTTGACTTTATTTCTGCTCATTTAAGGTTTAATAATGCTCTTTATTTTTCTCTAGAAAACTTGTTCCGTATTTTCTCATTAACAAATACTATCTGTAAGTAATTAAATAGGAAAAACAAAATGTTTTTTAGCTGAAAGTTAGAAGCAACTCTAAACCTTAAAACGAACAGAAATTATTACGTATATGAGAGGGGTTGCCTCCTCCTCAAAACCTTGCTTTTTACGCTAAAGTTTTTTTTTTAGAAATTTAGAAAAAAACTTATCGTTCTAATTAATCCGCCATTGTGTTTCAGGAATCGTTCTTAAAAAATTGGGATAAAAAGTCAAAACGTAAACGTACTAATTTCTGTTTGATTGATGTTTTGATGTTGCTCCTTACTTTGAGTTTAAAAAACTTAATTTTTCAAATCTAATTTCTGACCGTTTTTATCAGCAATTAAATACCGGTAAATCCGGCTCTCTCTCTATGAAACATTCCGGTACTTGTGTATTATACGCCACTCACTCAAGTTTAAAATGTGTAAAAGTCGAGAACTAGCCAGTTTCTTCGTTACTTCAGAAACAAATTCGAGCTTTGTATTTGCAAATTAAGGGGGGGGGGTAAATTATAGTGGGCCTACATGCAAAATATTTTAGGTACTATTATTTGGCACAGGATTAAGTAAGAATTGTTTTCTAACTTCAACTCTCCAAATACTTTACCCCTTCCCTTATGTGCAAATACATAGACCAAATTACATATTTCCCATCTATTTTGACACTTGTCTTTGTTTTGTCTCGCGCTAAGCTGAAAGAAACTAACGATGGAGCCCGTTTGTGTCGAGATTTACATGGTGTAAACTAGAGTGAGTGGCGTATACTACATTTGTACCAAAATCCCTTCTTCCTACGGAAAAAAACTCAAATAAAATTGAAAAGCCTTACTTTCCACGGGATGTTCTATTCGGGGGGGGGGGGTATTTTCCAGGTTTCTTGTCTGTGGGGGGTATTTTCTGGGGGGAGGGTGAACGCCTAGAGCCCCTCTCATCAATTCCTGGAAGTTTAAACTCAATGCAAATAGCCAGTGCTATGACATTGCTGATATGTCCTTTTGATAACTTGTATGCTCGTATACTTCTTGATATTTTCATGTCAATACTCTTAGCCACAACAGCAGTTCCAATAAAAGTAGTAGTGGTAGCAGTAGTATGACTAATATAGCAGTTATAGTTGTATTATCGGTAGTCTGCATATGCTACATTTGGAATGATGATTTTCTCTTCAAGTATTCTCCGAAATTTCCAAGTTAATACCCAAATCAAATCTTGAGAATTTTTTTTTTGATAGTTTGCAAGCCTATAGCGTCCTTCGATTCAGAAAAAATTATCCTAGATATTTTATACGGAGCAGTGTCGTAGTGGTGGTAGTTGCAGTAGTACTGGTTGCATACAAATATTGTCTTTTGGCTCGTCTCCCTTATCATTTCCTGAATTTTCAAAGTTAATATAATTAGTAATTCCTAAAATACACCCTCTTGACGATATTTATACACATAACGTCTTTTAATTTAGTTCAATACTCCCCACAACACTCTTTAAAAGGCTCAACTGGGATACCCTTCGTCTCCTTGGAACAAAAAGCTTAAACAAGCATACCTTTCTCAATAACATATACTATATTTTTATTTATTAAAAATATAAATTTATCTATAAAAATATATTCAAATAATATTATAAATATATTATTATAGTATTTATATATAGTATTTATATATAATATTATATATAAAAATATTATATATAAAAAAAATAATTATAAATTTATTTATATTTTTTTTCTCCCCTTTTTGCTCTTCTCTCTGTGAGTAAGTGATAATTTATTTTTCTTCTCTGAGTAAGTGACTCGTTTATCTTCCCCGTTCTTTACAGGCCAAAGAGCCTTAGGGGGAATAGTAAAATTTAATATTGTATATTTATTCCATGATGAATACATTTTATGACGGATTGCCTAACTTACAGCAGATGCCCTGAGGAGTGTCATGAGGTTGACTTCCCCTGAGACATAATTACTGGACCTTTCAGCAACGCTGGACGAAATAGCTTTGATCGGACGTGTTTTGAAGAATGACAGGCTTGGGGGGGGGGGGGTAAAAAATTTAGGGTAAGATAATTAGCACCAAACCATAAAATTACTCTCTCAAACAAATCGAAGCTCAGATTCACAATTTCCCGAAGTGCCAAGTGTGCTGTCATCAGCAAAACACACAAGGACATCAGAAGAGGGCAAAGTATAGTTGGCACTATGGGCAAAGGACGGCACAGGATGACAGAGTCATACAGAAATTAATAAGTTACTACTTTTTTACAGCATAAAAAAGATCATTTACTTACATCAAATATAGCACAGGCCATAAAACTGATCCCCAAGGGACGCCAAAATTCACTTGTGAGGGTGAACGGTAAAATGGATCGACAGAAATTAACCCATCATTCAAAGAAGACTGAAACTAAGAAAATGTATTACCCCTGATGCCAAAATGATACAATTTCGATGGAAGAATTTCAAGGGTTAAGGAATCGAATGCCTTACGAATACCCAGGAATATAGCAGCCAGAATTAATCCCGAATCTAAAGCAGAATGTATAAAATTCAAAAGGGTCATACAGGCATGAGTGCTTCATTCGGAAACCAAGTTGAAAATCATGAAGAAAATTTTTAGATTTTAGAAAAGAAAGGAGACGAAAAAGCATAGATTTTTCGAAGATTTTACTAAATACTGATAAAATTGAAATTTATCGATAATTTGCTGGATCATTTCTTGGTCAACCTTTATACAGAACAATAATCCGAGCAGGCTTGAGAGTATCTGGAAAAATACCATATTTAAATGGTAGATTAACAAGTTTTGTTAGAGGCACAACTATTGAAGGAAGAATAGATTTAACTACCTTAGTAGGAATAGAATCTGGCCTAGATGAGCACGAGTTTTCCAAGCCATTAACGATTTTGGTAATTTTACTTAGTGTTACTGGCTCTAGAAGCATAAACTTAACACAAGACGACCCGAGGTAAGATCTAAAGTCCGGCTTGGGCGGAGATAAAGTATCTGTGGAAGCAATATTCTTACTAATACTAGCGAAGAATGAAGTGAATGCTTTTTGGACATTAAGCTCATTCTCTACAGCTTCACCCCCAGTGACCAGACTCATAGGTAAAGAGCTAGATTGAGAACCAGATTTAAGAACAAAATTTATTACCTTCCAAGTTTTACGAATATCATTGCCACAAGCAACAAAATTATTGAGATAATAGAGAGATTTGGCTTTCCTACATAAGGAATTACATATATTCCGGTAAATCTTGAATTGACAAAGACGAATAGCACTCGCTGAAAGTGTAGCGCATTTATAAGACCCCCAGAGATTATTTTTCCTTCTCCAACTTTTGAGAAGTCCGGATGTCATCCATGGGTTCAGAAGAACAATCCTTTTAGACACACGATTAG